>NC_060952.1:61079896-61119541 GCF_022045245.1 Lucilia cuprina | reverse complement strand
CCACATAAAATTTGGTGGAAAGGTTTTGGTTCCTAAGATACATACTTATGTCAAATTTCTTCGCTATATTCGTATTTTTACGCCCATAATTAACATTAAAGTCGTTTTTTGAAGGGGCCTTATATGGGGGGAAGGGTCAATTGTGAACCGATCCACATAAAATTTGGTAAATTTTGACTTGTGTAAATCTTACTTCTGTGTAATTTCATTGCTATAATCCGATTTTTAAGCCAGTAATAAAGAGATATTGCCTAATATAAAACTTATTTCTGGGAAATTTGGTAAAGAGAATTTGGCTAGTATAAAACTTACTTCTGTTCAATTTCATCGCTTTAGTCGTATTTTTAAGCAAGTAATGAGCGTTATAGTAATTTTATGGAGGGTCTTTATATGAGGGGTAGGGTCAATTATGGACCGATCAACATACAATTTCACAAAGATTTTTGGCTGGTAAGATACTTCCTTATATCAAATTTCATCGCTATATTCGTTTGTTTAAGCCAGTAATGAGCGTTAAAGTCATTTTTTGAAGGGGACCTTATATGGGGGGTAGGGTCAATTATGGACCGATCCACATAAAATTTCACAGATAGGTTTTGGCTAGTAAGAAACTTACTTATGTCAAATTTCATCGCTATACTTGTATTTTTAAGCGAGTATGGAGCGTTAAAGTAATTTTCTGAAGGGGACGTTATATGGGGGGTAGGGTCAATTATGGACCGATATACATAAAATTTGGTTGAGAGATATTGGCTTGCATAAAACTTATGTGTGTCGAATTTCATCGCCATATTCCAATTTTTAAGCCAGTAATGAGCGTTAAAGTCATTTTCTGAAGGGGACCTTATATGAAATATATAAAATTTCATTGAAAGGTTTTGACTAGTAAAAAACTTACTTATGTCAAATTTCATCGCTATACTTGTATTTTTAAGAGAGTAATGAGCGTTAAAGTCATTTTTCTGAAGGGGACGTTATATGGGGGGTAGGGTCAATTATGGACCGATATATGTACATAAAATTTGGTTGAGAGATATTGACTTGCATGAAACTTATGTGTGTCGAATTTCATCGCTATATTCCCATTTTTAAGCCAGTAATCAGCTATTTAGTCATTTTCTAAAGGGGACCTTATATATGGGGTAGGGCCAATTATGGACCTATGTCCGCCATAATGCAGAAATATTTTTCAGATGTCAAAAAACTGACCTATGCGAAATTTTGTGGTATTTGCTTCATAAACAACGAATTTGTGAATATTTAAAGCTATTTATACAATATTCCAGGGGGTACAGTTGTATGGGGGCTATGTGAAATCGTTGACCGATTTTGCCCATTTTCAATACCAAACATTTCTGATCAATAAAATATATTTTTGGAATATTTCATCTCAATATCTCTTATATTGTGGACGCTATCGTGCCAACAACTGACAGACGGACGGACATGGCTAGATCGTCTTAGAATCTTACGAGGTCCCAGAATATATACTTTATGGGGTCTTAGAGCAATATTTCGATGTGTTACACACGGAATGACAAAATCAATATACCCCCCATCTTTTTGATGCTGGGTATAATAATAACAACAAAACCTTAAATAAAGTGTAGTGTTTGTGTTATTGTGCATGAGTTTCTCTAACTCTCCAATAAGTAAAAGGAGGCTCAGTAGCAATGGAATAAATGCATACTTTATGAGCTCTCCATACAACAACAACAATAATTATGATCCAAAAAATCATAAAAAATATTTAAGTGTAAAAACAACAACAAATGAGAGATCTTCTCTTTCAAGTGCGCCAAAACAAAACAATTGTTTTGATAATAGCGCAAAAGAAAAAATAAATAAACAAACAACAACAAACGAGAGATCTCCTCTCTCAAGTGCGCCAAAACAAGAATATTGTGTGGAAGACAACGCAGAAGAAAAAATAGAAAAACAAATAACTGATACAATGGTTGATGAAAATAGCAATGCTAATGTGAACAATATCACAAATAGTATCAATAACAATATTAACACTATAAAAACCATTAATGATAAGGAAGATCACTTAAGCCCAATGTCAAAGAATACTGGTGCCATACCAAAAAACAAGCCAAATACATTGAGCTCGCATAAAACGGAAAACATCCAAACTGGAATGGACCGTTATGTAACTTATACAAAACGTAAGTCCAGCCCTAGGACTTCAAAATTGGAACCAAATCCAAAACAGGCGAAAACAAATTCTGTAAGTCAAAATCGTTTTGCACTCCTTGACAACCAGGAAAGGGAAAAAGCACCATTCATGCCTCTAAAAGATCACAAGCCACCTCCCCTCTATTTGCGCGAACATACCACAAATCTATTTGTTAATAAGTTGTCCCAACTTGTAGGCAAAGAAATTTTCCACGTAGTCTCCCTACGCAAAGGAAACATTTAGGAAACAAAAATACAGACTTATTCAGAAAAGTCTTTTAGAACAATAGTTGATAGTTTTGATTCTGAGAAAAGTAATTATTACACATATCAACTAAAAAGTGCAAAGGGTTTCGCAGCAGTTTTCAAAGTTGTAGATAGTTCTGTACCAAATGATGACATTAAAAAGGCGCTAGAGACTGAAGGTTATGAAGTGAAGTCCATTCACAATATATTTAATAAGGACAAAAATCCTCAACCAATGTTTAGAGTTGGAATTACTTTTAACTCTTCACAATTGAAGAAAAAGGGTAATACTCATCCCATATATAGTTTAAGATATCTTCTTAATCGCAAAATAACTGTAGAGGAACCCATTAAACGCAGAGGCCCTCCTCAATGCCTAAATTGCCAAGTGTTCGGTCACACCAGAACTTTCTGCAAATTACCATCTGTTTGTGTGAGATGCGAAGACAACCATAAAAGCCAAGATTGTCCCCACCACTGAAAATGATACAGATTCTTCTATTAGTGCTAACATTATATAATGTGGTTCCACGCCCCATAAAATTCCGGTTCTCTACCGTGAAGACGACAATCAAAGGTCTAAAGGCAGGAAAATCACCTGGTATAGATAACATTACTACCACGATGATAAGTAACCTGCCCAATTCAGCACTGAGAATTATTTTCTTCATCTTTAACTCGATCCTACGTATTGGATATTTCCCTACCACATGGAAAGTATCCGAAATTGTTATGATACCAAAACCGGGAAAAGATGTCACTCGAGTGACATCATACCGTCCCATTAGCCTGTTGTCTATATACTCAAAACTTTTTGAAAAGGTATTGCTTGAAAGCCTAATACTACACCTTAAAGATAATTGCATTATTCCTGACCATCAGTTCGGTTTCAGAAGAAAGCACAGCACTATCAAACAGGTACATCGAATAACAACTCTTATTCGGAAGGCCTTCGAGAGCAAGCAATATTGCTCAGCATTATTCATAGATATTTCTCATATATATATATATAATATATATAATATATATATATATATATATATATATATATAATATATATATATAATATATATATATAATATATATATATAATATATATATATATATATATAATATATATATTATATATATATATATATATATATATATATATAATATATAATATATATAATATATATATATATATATATATATATACATAAAGCCGCTATAAAATATTAGCATGAAAATACCAAAAAAAAAAATTGGATATTTTAATTTTTTGCTTTAGAGAATTTTCGCATTATAAACAAATTTTAAATTCTGAATTTTTTTCAGTAATCATTCTTTATATACAAAGAACTGTTTTTCATCAAAAAATGTAATCAAGGCCTTTCGTAGACTGAATACGCGGCGTTTCTTCCCAACATAAATCGATAAAGCACACCTAAGCCGCTAGTTTAAATTGGGAGCATTAGAAATTTCATCAAAATTTCTCTTTCGCGTGAAAACGAAGCATACCTAAACCGCTAATTAAAATTGCTAACACTTAACATTAATCGGTAGCTGACAATGATGCCGTTAGAAATTTATTTCCGTACTTTATATAGGTTTTCATTTTAACGGTTTTTATATTATATATTCATTTGAATTCAGAAATGGAAGCAGAAAAATATTGGAAACACTAACGTAAAAGTTTCGAAAAAAGGGCTTTTTCGCGAAGCACACTAACAGCGTAACTTCAATATACCGAAAATATCGCGTGATCGAAATACTTTTATACGATCTTCTTAAAAGCATGTCTAACAGAATTATTAAAAATTCGGATCTCGCCGATATCAACAGGCAGACAGACGGACATGGCTTAATCGACTCCGCTATCTATAAGAATCCAGAATATATATACTTTATAGGGTCGGAAAATTATATTATAGAAATTACAAACGGAAAGTCAAACTTATATATACCCTTCCCACGAAAGTGAAGGGTATAAAAATGCACTTGAATATATGCATAAGTAACATAAATGCATAATTTTTTTAGTTAATGATTGTAAATGAATGTATTAATTCATCATGTTAAATAGTTTATAAAAAATGTGTACTTAGTTTTATAAAAAATATTTTTGGAAGAGGTTGAAAAAACTTTTAAAAGGTGAATTTATCCACGAATATTTAAAATATTTGGGTTAAATTGATTTGTATTTTGGATTCTTCATTATGAGTAATATTTATTTATTTATTTAATTTACAAGTTCAAAAACCAAGCCCTTGGGGCCAAATATGGCTTACATACTACTCCATAACAATACTTTCCAAAGTTATTTAAATAATGTAAATTGTGACAGAATAATAAAAGTTAAAGTGTGATATACATATATAAATTATAAAATAATTGTTGAAACGAATGTAGCGATAACAAAAAAAATATTATTTTTGATTAATGAATTATGAATTATAATAATTAAGCATTATGTTCATTAAAATGTTTAAATATATTTTTTCTTAAAAATCTGATTAGAGTAAGAAAAATTTTTAATTTCCCTAGGTAGCGTATTCCACACTCTCGAAACTCTCACTTGAAATGACTTTTCATATACTGCAGATGCAATGTGGGGAAATATTAATTGAGGATTCCTCAACAATTTAGAAAATTTAAAAGTGTCAGCGATGTATATAGGACAATTATTCTTGATAATCTTATAAAAGAGTAATAAAATTCTTGTATCTACTAAATTTTCAAATGGAAACCCGATAAATCTTGACACATATTCAGATATGTGATCCCTCACTCGCAATCTGTAAACATACCTAACAATACGGTTAAATGTTGAGTGTAGTCGTCTAAACGTTAGTGCATTAGTACCACTACAAATCTCGATGCCGTAAAGCAAAAAGGAACATTAGGAGAGAGCTAGCCTCAAGGTGCAATTTACACGGGCACATACATAATCTATGTGTTTTGAAAAATTTAACATATCATCTATAATAATTCCTAAACACTTCATATCAGATACAAAATTCAGTCCTACACCACCCAACTGTATATTCAACTCATTGGAGTTAAATCCAAAACAAATAGCTTTTGTTTTATGAGGGTTTATTTCAAATCCATTTCCACTCATCCAACCTATAACATTATCATGGTAGAACTGAATATTGGCTTTCAAGACATCAATAAAATATCTTTCAGCGGTAAATAACATTTGAATATCATCTGCGTATGAAAAAATTTTAACGGAGTTATCATCTACTATATTCAATAAATCATTTAGATACAGCATAAAATATAAAGGGCCTATAACGGACCCTTGCGGGACCACTTGTAACCTCCAAGGTACCGGAATCTCTACCTCCCAAAGATACAAACTGAGATCTTCTATGTAAATAGGAGTAAGTGAGTTTACATTATATTATGTTTAGAATAACTCCAAAATGATTTGGTCCAGCTCACGAACGGTCATCGGTACTCTTAAAATATTTTGGGAATCATCATAAAACAATACAAGGTAAATTCTGAGAGGGGTAACATAATCACGTTTATGCGTGTGAGTCGCTCTAATGTACATATGGGAAATTCTCTTCTTAATTTAGATTTTGAAGTTTAAAAATATTGTTAAACTTTTTTAATAGAACATCAACGATATTTTGTGTGGACATTGTCTAACATCTTAGAAGTACAATTATCTTCTCATGAATAATTTTTATCAAAAGCCGCCAAACTTATAGCGGTTTAAAGGTAGTAGTTTAAAAAATTCCAAAATTACGTTTTTACCTGAAACTAGAAAATATAAGCGTGTATATTACCCATAATGAAGGATCCAAAATACAAATTAATTTAACCGAAATATTTTAAATATTCGTGGATAAATTCACCTTTTAAAAGTTTTTTCAACCTCTTCCAAAAATATTTTTTATAAAACTAAGTACACATTTTTTATAAACTATTTAAAATGATGAATTAATATATTCATTTACAATCATTAACTAAAAAAAATATGCATTTATGTTACTTATGCATATATTCAAGTGCATTTTTATACCCTTCACTTTCGTGGGAAGGGTATATATAAGTTTGTAATTCCGTTTGTAATTTCTATAATATAAGTTTCCGACCCTATAAAGTATATATATTCTGGATTCTTATAGATAGCGGAGTCGATTAAGCCATGTCCGTCTGTCTGCCTGTTGAAATCAGTTTTAGGGGACCCCAGATATCGGCGAGATCCGAATTTTCAATAATTCTGTTAGACATGCTTTTAAGAAGATCGCCATTTAAAATCTGTAAAATCGGTCGGTAAATAACGGAGATATGAGCAAAACTTAGAGACAAAAAAATTTCATCAAAAAATGTAATATTTTTTCATGCTTTGTTAAATAAGCAACAACAACACTGTATATTGGAAAAAGCTGTACACGTGTGTGTAGATGTATTTGGTCAGCTGTGGATTTTGTTTTTTTTGTATGTTTGGAATCCAAACATACAAAGTATACACACAAAAAAAATAAGATTTGCATTTTTGGTTAAAAAAAATAATTTTCCTTTGTTTTGCAAATATATTTTTTAATGTATAGAAAAAAGAAGTATTTAAAACGTTTTCAATTATATGAAAGTAGATTGTGAGTTATTGTACAATAATTTTATATGCGAATAATGTAAGTTTAAAATTTAAAACTAACACAAAATTTTTCCAAGTGCTTTTTAAAACAATTTTTTTTTACGATTAACAAAAACAAAATCTACGTCTCGTCAATGTTTACCAGCAATGAATACGAAAGTGTTTTGTTTTACTCTTTCTTGTATACTGTTAAGAACAACAACAACGTATTGCTAAGGTTAAGCGCATATAAGTGTATAGAAAACACACTGTCTATTGCTAAGCGCATTTACAAAAACAAAAGAGTACCAAGCGCATAGGCTTGGGCACCCTTGGTTTGGATGCTGTTGGCGTCATTGCATTGTTATTTTTGTTTTTGTTTTTCTGTGTTTTTCGTTATGTATGTTTAGATGTTTGTTGGTTTAGATGCCTTGTGTATTTTGTGTTTTATTTCGTTTAGCGTTGTTGTTGTTCTTTTTGTTTAGCTTTTGATTTAATAATAATGTAGTCGGAAAAAATTTAAAATTCATAAAAGATGTTTAAAATACACTATGGTGAAGGGTATATAAGATTCGCACACAGCCGAATATAGCACTCTTACTTGTTTTAAGGTATGTCTGTCATCTGGGTGGACCTCCATTTGTAAAAGCGCTTGACACAAATCCATTTTTGTAAATTTTTGACCCCTTGACATTGTACTGAATAATTCCTCAATTGTTGGTAGGGATACAATAGGAATATTGTACCAATTTACTTTTATTGTTCTTAATCACTCCCGACCAAGCAACGGTCCCCTTTTTGACTTTACAATATACAACTTCAATGTTGGTGAATTCGATGGCATTGGTCCCTACCACCTCTTCACATTGTACTCTTCCTAATTTTGATTTTGTTTGCTGTTTGGAAATTTGTTCTCAACATCAGTCCCCGCATGAAGCGGTTGTACATTATTTAAATTTTCTTTGTTGCTATTAGGAATATTGTACCAATTTACTTTATTGTTGCTCGGCTGAATCGATATTGTGCTCCTCCTCAATTTGATTCACTTGGCGCTTTGCTTTAAAACATGCGGGTCTAAAATGATCTTTTAGGTCGCAAAAGATGCATACTCTATCCTTATGCATTCGTTTTCTAAATGTTGGCTGCTTCCACAACGATAACAATTCCTTTTTATAATGGTTTTCGGCAATCATTAGATGTGATTGTTGCAATTCCTCTCTATCTTTTTCGGCACATTCATATGTCTTAGCTCTGGCAGTGCTGTTTCCAAAGTTAGTTGATTACGTAAGGCTGTACTTAGATGTGTGCCAAAATTGCAATGTATTGCCATCTTTCATAAACCATTAAATATTCCTTTCATGACTCATCCGGCTTCTGCTTACGTATATGGAATCTGTAGTTGGCTAATATTTCATTAGGTTTCGGGTAATAATATTCGCTCAAAATGGATTTAATATCACTGTACGTTTTATTTTTCGGGACCTCTGGTAATAATGTATCTTATTTTATGTTATATGTATCCATACCCATGTAACATAGTAAATAATTCTTCTTTTTGCGATATCACAATTAAAATTTCCAAGGCCGTCTCACAACGATTGGACACATTAGCATTAAACGATTCCATATGCTTGTGGTTATAAAATGCGAAAATTTTGGCAGAGATTGTGCTACAAATATTGAAATTTCTTATAAATAAATAGTAATCTTTATGAAATTGTCTTTTAAAAATACCGCTAAAATACGTTTTCATTACAACTACCGTTACCACAAAAATACATACTTAATCTCATCTTTAACGTTCTTACATAGTCAGGGCCCTACATGCTAAAATTAATGTTTCTAGGTTCAATATTATAGAAAATTAAAAAGTATATAAAAGAGAATATAAATGAAAATATGTGTACTTTGCACTGAAAAAAATTATGGTTGTACATATTTCTGTAATTTATATTATTAGTACTATAAATGAATAACAGAATGAATGTATGAATTGTTATATGTATCTGTTGATGAAAGTATGTATTGATGTACATTTGATGTAAAAATGGTTGATGAATGTATGTACATATGTAGGTATTGATATATGTATATAGTTTGTGTATGTATTAAATGTATCTAATAGGTACTCAAATGATTAACATCGATCGTTTAAATCGTTACAATTTAAGCGATTATTTGCTTAAACAAATAAAAATAAATAATTTGTAGTCTAATAGTCTAATAGATATTTCTATAAAAAGCATTCATACATTAATTTTTAATGGCTTTTGAATATATTCTCTGTGTATCATTTCATAAAGAGAGCTACTAAATTAAATTGTTTTTATTTGTGTATAGTTTGTTTTGTTGTTGAGAATATTTGTATTGCGTGTGTATAAGTGAGAATAACACATTGCCCGCAAGGGCATGTTTGGCCGCCAATGGTTTATAAATAAGAAATCACAATAACAAAAAATTTACTTTTTGATACTGTGTTGTGTTTATTGTTTTGTATAAGCATGCATGAAAAATGTAAATTTTTCATGAAATTTTTAGATGTTGCCTCGGATTCTTACTCAAATTCGTTATTTATGGGCTGATTTTAAATAGCGTTTTATTCGATCGTATTTTCGATAGAATTATTGAAAATTCGGATTCCGCAGATATCTGGGTCTTCTGAAAACTGATTTCAACATACACACAGACAGACGGACTTGTCTAAATCGACTCCGCTATCTATAAGGAAATATATATTCCTTATAGGGTCGGAAAATTATATTATAAAAATTACAAACTTCTCACGAAGGTGAATGGTATAAAAATGTATTAATGTACAGCCAACCTAATGCTGACTATACGTATGTATTATACATACCCATGTCAATTTCTGGTATGTATGTAGGTAGGTTGATAGTAGGATATATACTACATCAAATCCGAAGAAATACACCTAGGCCACTATCGGCCTGCTGTGCGCACCTTATCATGAAAAAAAGGACTGATTAAATTATTTTTCAGGTTCAGGAACTCAGTTTCCTGAACATAATTGCTAAGAATCTTCCAATCAGTGTTAGTTAGGAATATTATTTCCGGAATAACATCACTTCCAAGATACTTGAATCTAACTTCGACAATGCCTGGCAGTGGCAAAGAAAGTGCTTCAGAGTTTCACTGTCCTCTCCACATGCTCTACATACAGTTAATCACAAAAATAAGTATACAGAAATACTGATATTGGTTTTATTAAAAAAAGGATATTATTTAAAAAAACCAAAAAGTAACACATTCCCTGGTTGGGTACATTGAAAAGTACATGAGCTATGGTAACTTCACTCTGGTTGCCTTTCTCGATATTGAGGGCGCTTTTAATAACGTCAGATCCTCACCTATCTGTCAATCCCTCTCACAGATGGGTGTGGAACGATCCATTGTGAGTTTTGTAAAGAACTTGCTATCTGAACGGACTATTGTATCTTCACTGGGTGATACAACAATCTGTAAAAAAGCCATCCGGGGCACTCCTCAAGGAGGGGTGTTTTCCCCTATTCTTTGGAATATGGCAATAAATGAACTATTGGTCAAACTTGACTCACTAGGTTTTAAGACGGTTGCCTACGCTGACGATGTTGCGGTAGCGGTAACTGGTAAGCATCTTGAGACTCTGTCTCAGAGATTGGAAGAAGCGCTGAAGATAATAAGCTCATGGAGTGTTAAATGCGGTCTCAGCGTAAACCCAGGAAAAACGGAACTAGTATTGTTCACAAATAAATACAAAATTCCTCAATTCTCCCTTCCACGCCTCAACGGTGAGGTTCTCACACTGTCGGATAGCGCAAAATACTTAGGTGTTATTCTCGACAGAAAATTGTCTTGGAGCTTGAATATCATCTCCAGATCTTCCAAAGCCATTACGGCGTTATACGTTTGTAGAAAGGCTATTGGCCTGCATTGGGGTATCAACCCAGGAAAGTGAATTGGCTATATGAGGCGGTGATTAAACCGATAATGATGTATGGTGTAATTGTCTGGTGGCATGCACTTGACAGAATATCTAACAGAAACATTCTTACCAAAGTTATGAGACAATCTGCTCTTCTCATAACAGGTGTACTTAGGACTACGCCCAGTAAAGCGTTGTTTGCCATGCTGAACTGGCTGCCTGTGGATCTTCTTGCTAAACAACTGGCAATGAATACTGCAGCCAGACTAAGTATTACGAATGAATGGAACTACGGTTCCAGTGGTCATGCAAAGATTGTAGATCTTGTACCAAACCTACATCAAGCTATTGACTACCATATTCCGGAACCGTGCATATCGAGGAACTTCCGGTATAGTTTAATCTGCGATTATAATGAATTAGCACCTGAAAGTGTTGGAAGCTTTAATGTTTATACAGATGGCTCAAAAACAACTAAAGGTGTCGGCGGGGCATATTCATTGAAGAATTCGGGACGAAAATCTCTTTCCGACTCAACGACGAATGTACTATTTTGCAGGCTGAAATCTCAGCTATAAAAAGGGCTTCTAATTGGCTTAGGTACTATCGGATATCCAACAGAGATATCAGAATTTATACTGACAGTCAAGCCGCTATCAAATCCCTGATAGGTGTGTATTCTACATCAAAACTTGTCCAAGAATGCCGGGTCTCTAAACGAGATGGCGAGATATTCAAGAATTACCCTTATTTGGGTCAAAGGACACGGGGAAACAATTGGCAATAATATATGCTGACATTCTGCAAAAGCCGGCACGAGGGGCCATACTGGATATTGACCAGTTCTGTGGTGTCCCCTTAGCGGTCATCAAGAAGCAAATACTTGATTACTGCTTCATTTCAGCCCAGGAGCGATGGTCTCAGGAGCACACTTGCTCGATCGCTAGGCTACTGTGGCCTCGTATGGATTCTCATAAAACATCCTACATTTTAGGGCTAAACAGAATATATCTGGGCGCTTTGTTATCAGTTCTTAAAGGTCATTCAAAGTTTGGAAACCACGCTAGACGTATTGGTATTCCATATAATGACTTTTGTAGGAGCTGTCAAAATGAAGAAGAAGAGGAAACTATTACTCATTTCTGTGTAACTGCCCGGCCCTGGAATCGCCCCGTCATCAGACGCTGGGTTCGTCTCACTTTTCTGATCTATCTGATCTGTCAGCTATTCAACCTGAGTGTATACTAGCATTCGGAAATGACTTTAAAGCTCAGTACTGGCTTAAAAATACTAGTAGATTTATGAAATTCGACATAAACTAGTTTCGTGTAAGCTAATATCTCTATCTCTTTTATAGGAACAGAAATCACTCTATCAATTTTTATGAGGATCAGTCCCTCATATAAATTCCGCCTCAGAAATGACGCGAAAAATACGAATATCGCAATGCAACTCGACATAAAACAATTTTGATTTAAAATCTTACTACCATATTTTATGAATTTAATGCTACTTAGTGGCTTCAAAATACAAGTAGATCGATGAAATTTTAAACAAATAAGGAACTGAAATCTTCCCTCAGACTTTTATGAGAATTGGTCCATATATGTATGTATAAATACCCCTACTCGCTATAAAAATTAGCACTGTCAATAGTAAAACCCCCCATTAATGGACCTCTTTCAAATGTTACCCTGATGTTCTCATTAATATCGATATATAATAATAAAATATTCAAAATATCAAAGTTCATTTATATAACAGTGATTTGATGGTGGGTATAAAAGATTCGGCATAGCCGAATATAACACTCTTACTTGTTTTTGTTTTTTTTTATACTTTTTGTTTTGCTACAATTTATTATTGTTAATAATTGCATTAACGAAAACGATAATTTATTTGATTTTAATGTATTTTTAATATTAAAAATATATATAAGTATGTATTTAATTAGCGTCCATTCGCTGTACTTTTTATACCCTCCACCACCATCATTGTGTGTGTATACCAAGAAATATTCATCTGAGACCCAACAAAGTATATATATTCTTGGTCCTTATGAAATTCTGAGTCGATTTAGATATGTCCGTCTGTCTGCCTAAAACACGCTCACGTTAAAACTAAGCCAAGGACATCAACCAAATTCATCGAAAATATTTATTGTTATCCTAAGTAGTTTGGTATTGAAAATGGGCAAAATCGGTTCACATCGAGAAAAGTTATGAATCAAAATTTGAAACAACCTCGAAAAAATAAGCATTTTTTACACATTCTGATGTAATTTTCTCTTATATACACAAATATAACCCTGAAAGCTTCTTCGTATCGGTCCATAATTGGTCATTGCTCCCATACAAGGTCCCCTCCCGAAAATCACTTAAACGCACATAACTCATTACTAAATTAAGATATCGATATAAAATTTGGTACAAGTATTGCTCTCACATTAAGAAATATTACTATGAAATTTTTTTCGGATCTGTCCATAATTGGTCATTGCTCCCATACAAGGTCCCCTTCCGAAAATCACTTAAACGCGCATAACTCATTAGTAAATTAAGATATCGATATAAAATTTGGTACAAGTATTGCTTTTATAAACTGAAATATAATCATGGAAGTTTCTTTGGATCGGTCCATATTTGGTCATAGCTCCCATACAAGGTCCCCTCCCGAAAATGACTTAAACGCACATAACTCATTACTAAATTAAGATATCGATATAAAATTTCGTACAAGTATTGCTCTTATATACGAAAATAATACAATAAAAGTTTTTTTAGGTCGGTCCATAACTGGTCATAGCTCCCATACAAGGTCCCCTACCGAAAATCACTTAAACGCGCATAAATCATAACTAAATTAAGATATCGATATAAAATTTGGTACAAGTATTGCTCTTATATACAGAAATATTACAATGGAAGCTTTTTTGGATCGGTCCATAATTGGTCATAGCTCCCATACAAGGTCCACCACCGAAAATCATTCCCCCTCCCAAAAATCATTACTAAATTAAGATATCGATATAAAGTTTGGTACAAGTATTGCTCTTATATACAGAAATATTACAAAGAAAGATTTTTTCGATCGGTTCATATTTGGTCATACAAGGTCCCCTATCGAAAATCTTTTAAACGCGCATAACTCATTACTAAATTAAGATATCGATATAAAATTTGGTACAAGTATTGCTTTTATATACAGAAATATAACCATGAAAGTTTTTTTGGATCGGTCCATAATTTGTCATAGCTCCCATACAAGGTCCCCTCCCGAAAATCACTTAAACGCACATAATTCATTACTAAATTAAGATATCCATATAAATTGATGCAAGCATTGTTCTCACATAAAGAAATATTACCACGAAATCTTCTTCCGATCGGTCCCATACAAGTTCCCCTTCCGAAAAACACTAAAACACGTATAACTCATTACTTAATTAAGATAAGACTAGGAAATTTTTTTCCATCGGTCTATAACTGGCCATAGCTCCCATACAAGGACCCCTCCCGAAAATAACTAAAACGCACATTTAATACATCCATATAAAGTTTGGCACAAGTTTTGCTCATATGCAGAGAAATAATATTGTGAAATGTTTTTCCGGTCGGTCCACAATTGATCATAGCTCCCATATAAGGTCCCTTTTAGAAAAACACACATACAAGGTTCCCTCCCGAAAATCAGAAAAAACGCACATAACTCATAACCAAATATTTATATCCATACATTTAGCAAAAATATTGCACTTATATACATAAATTCACTATAAAATATAAAATTGTGTTAGAAAAGTAATAACATAGAAGTATATGGTGGAGGGTATTTAAGATTTGGCACAGCCGAATATAGCACTCTAACTTGTTTATATTTTAATTAAGAATTTATGTTTACAATTTTCTCGTGAGAGCGATTTAAAACACGTCTACCCACTATGAGATCAAGACCTAATATATGAACATACATACATAATAGGTATTCAAACGATTAATCGGCGATCGGTTAATCGATCAAGTTTTGACGCTCGAGTAAATGAAAATTGCCAAATTTCAAATAACGAATAAACCGAATATATTATACTAAGAAAAACTTATTATTAAACAATAAAATTACTGTATTTTCTAATTAATTGACTTTCTATATTACTTTCTTAATTACTTTTATATAATAAATAATTGGATGATTTTCATAACAATACTTCAGAAACATTATAATAAGTTGTTCTGATTTACCTACTTCTTAGAATGGGTTAATGCAGAACATTTCAGATTTCTGAAAAGAAATCTTGAAAATAATTATATCGCCTTTACTTCTACATCCATCTACATTCGATTAACCGAATAATTTTGAATTATCCGATTATTAACCGGCCAACTTAAAACCCCAAATAATTATTTGTCGAATAAACCGAATAAGAAAAAACCCGAATAATTGAATACTCTAATACATACATAACTACATATAAAAACATACATAATTATTGCCAGCTGTTTATATGTGAAGTTTCATTTAATATTTATATGTATATTAAGTGCATCTAATTAAATATCTTTGAATGTAGTGAGAGGATAGAAAGTTTTTATTTTACTCGTTGCTTTTGTTTCATCTGTTCTGCCACTACAAGAGAGAAGTAATATTTAGTGTGCATCTGAAGATCAACTCAAAAGGTTTGTAATTTGTGCAAATAAAAATATTCAACCCCCAAAACTAAACCCCGTTTACTAATTAAATGTATTTGTCAAAATATCAAAAAATTTTCGTTCAGATCTGCAAATTAACATTTTTGGTACAATCGAACCGGATCGTGAAAGCGAAAAATATTTTGACAAATATTCTATTTTCAGAAAATCCTGAAAAAATTAAACCCACGTGGATTATCACATAAAACCCCCGCTATAAACAACCCCCGCTACATAAAATCACCGTAAAAATTGTTTAAATTATTGGATTATCCAGCCAAAGTGAAGTTTTTATCGTCATCGTCATCAACATCAACTTTATCATAATTTACCAAATACAAAATTAAGTGTTTTCCCAATATTTTTTTGATACAACAAAAGTGCAAGTGTATTATTGAAAAAAAAAACAAAAACAAATTGTGTCGATTGCAAAACTTGTCTTACAGTTAGAATTTTGTAAAAGATAAAATTTAATAAAATAAAATAATAATAACTGATGTTAACTCGCTCAACCAATCAACAGTGACACTGTAAATGAGAATAACATAAAATTGTGCAGCCTAATTTACGATATTCAGCAAGAATAACTAAATCGAAACAAAACAATAAGTTGAAAGCAAACGTTAATAAAGAGATATTTGTGAAATGTGTAACAACTACAATTTGTAAAAAAAATAATAACAAAAAAGGGAAGATCAAATCAAAACAAAGAAGAGAAAAATAAAATAATTTAGCCACGAACATTCATACATATTTGTATCTTTTTCTGATTATTTTTTTTTTAAAGTTTATTTTACATATCTCACGCATCCCAGTGAATATTTTCTTTCGAAAAGAAATGCATAAAAACTAAAATCTATAAATAAGCAAAGTTGCATATTAAAAATCTCTTTTAATTAATTACAAATCTAAAATTTATTGAAAAATCGCACTTCAAAACAATATCTGATATTTAAATAATTTTTCAAAGGAAAAATAACTGATTTGTTCCCGTAAAAACAATTTTAATAAACTCAATTAAGTAAAATACAAAACAACTGTACGATCAGATACAAGTTTTTTGCATTTTCACTATATAATAATTACACTTTGATTGCCTTAATTACTTGCTGCTCATTTATCGTATAATTGATATTCTTATTAACAAATATTCGGAATTTATGAGAATTATTTGATACTTCGGTTGTAGTTTTTATATCATTGCTGTTTACTATTGTTTAAATTCTAGAGATAACATTTTGGCTTCTTTTTGGTATACTTTGGCATAGTCAATTGTTATTTATACTGTCTGTCTAATCACATTATCCTATAAAACATTTATAACTTGCTTTTTACACTCTGCCTTGAGAATTTTCGGCATTATGTCTACGTGCTTCTGACCGTGTGGTTAAATTTCAAGCGTATTTTGAAACACTTTCCTCCGATACTCAATCTGTTCATAAATTAGAGATTCTAAAGGATTAAATTGTCCGTTTATGATCTGATTTTAGGCAATGCTACAACGAGATCTTAAATAAGTTTAATGATTTAGAGGAAGATGTTCAAATCGAAACACTCAAGGCGCATTTTTTCTCCACCTTTGAAGCTCATATTAGGATTCTTTCAAGATCAAACGAACTTTTAGATAGCCTTAGCTCACATAATGTACCCAGTAGTGAGGTAACCCCCGTTTCTGTCCCTGTTATTGATGCTAACCCAAATATTTCATTGCCTGCCTGTGACACCGAGATCTTTAGAGGAGATTATCAATCATGGCCAACGTTTCGCGATATGAACACCGCGTTTTATCGGAACAGTAAACGTTTATCTAATGTCGAGAAAATGTGTCACCTAATCAAAAAGACTTAGGGGGAGGCGCGCGAACTGCTGAAAACATGTCCGATAACTAACGACGGTTTTGAAATGGCCTGGCAGAACCTCGTCGATCGTTACGAAAATAAGCAAATTCTTATAAACGCACAGCTTAAAACGTTTTTTATCATATCTCCTACAAAGAAACGGCTAGTAGCATTCGTCTCATTCAGCGCACGATAAATGATTGTGTTACAAACTTATCTCTGTTAAAAGTTAATACAGCAAGTTGGGATATCATATTTGTTTACATTTGTTCCACGTGTCTACCCGAAGCTACTCTCAATTTATGGGAACAATCACTCCCAAATAGTACAGAGCTGCCAACATGGAAACAAATGGACGGTTTTCTGACATCAAGGTTCCAAACTTTGGAATCAGTGGCTGATATTCGTACTACTTTCGTAAACCCCAATAGCGCACAACATAATACATTTTTTAATTCAAAAAAAATATGCCTGAGAAAAAGAAGTTAAACAACTACAACACTAGTGTTTCTCATGAAAAAAATCGTAAAGTGTTCCATTTGTTCCGCAGTGCATCCTCTTAGACTTTGCCCGTCATTTCTCGGTATGTCTGTAGATGAACGTTATGCGATCATCAAAAAATAGAAACGTTGTGTAAATTGTCTTGGAACCTCGCATGAATATAAAAAATGTAGGAGTCAGTATGTTTGTCAACTATTAAAAGAAAAGCATCATTCGTTACTTCATCGGACAGCTTAATCTAACCCCCAGGTAATCCCCCAAACTGCAGCTTTGCCCTCTGATACAAACACTAGCAATCCTACTGTCACAACCTCCCAAGTAGTCCCAGAGGCAATGGTTTTAGGATCATAGGACCGTTACTCCTGTTACTAATCCTCCCCAAACCTCGAATTTAAATAACGGCCCTTGCACGTCTGCTGAAGCTGCAGCCCAAATACGAAAGTCATTTTCTACTCAAACACAGTTCACTTCGAATTCCACTGTTTTACTTGGTACAGCTCTGGTAGATGTTTATGCAAATGATTTTAAATATACTGTTCGTGCTCTCATCGATTCCGCTTCTGAGGCAACTTTTATTTCCAAGAAACTTCAGAAAAAATTATCCCTAAACACACGCCCGTCTCAGACTGAAGTTTACGGCTTAAATAATTCTTTGACGGAAACTTCCACTCATATATGTTATGTCCGTATTGGTTCACCTATCGACAGCTCTTTCGAAATACATACAGATGCTCTAATCGTTAAGAAGCTTACTGTCAACTCCCTCACTACCCATTGTCTGACTTCAACAATGGTGAATTTGCTGATTTACAATTGGCTGATAGATATATACATAAGTATTCTGAGATTGACCTCCTAATCGGGATTTAGTTGTGCAACAGACTGTCTTCGGATGGATAGTCACCGGAAGAACCGCTACTCAAAATAGTTTAACGTCAGTGTCAGCTTTTTATAATGAGCTCTCCTTGAATAATCAGCTTAAAAGGTTTTAGGAACTTGAAGAAGTACCAAACAAACCCCGGCCATCTGAAGAAGATATTCACTGTGAGAATGTGTATCAGTCTACTACCTATCGAACGGAAAACGGTCGTTTTGTAGTTTCACATCCCTTTCGTCGTGAGTACCCTGGTAGTCTTAATATAAGCTCCTCTCGGCATATTGCTGTATCCCAATTTGTTAGAAATGAGTCCCGATTGATGAAAAACCCCCTTTTAAAATCCGAATATGATCGTGTAATTACTGAATATCTGTTTCTGAAGCAAATGGGAAAAGTTGCACCATCTGATTCCAATAGCACATATTACTTTCCACACCATGCAGTTCTTAAACCTGACAGTACTGCTAAGAAATTACGTGTAGTATTCAATGCTTCTAGTCCCTCTTCAAACGGTTATAGCCTCAACGATCTCCTTCGCCCTGGGCCCGTTTTACAATCTGATTTGACCATTCTAATGCTAAGGTGGAGAATGTTTAGATACGTATTTAATGCCGACATCGAAAAGATGTATCGGCAAATTCACGTAAATCCAGCTCACATTCCATTTCAAAGAATTATTTTTTAAATTCTCCTAAGGAAGATCTGCAAGATTTTGAGCTAAATACGGTAACATTTGGCGTAAATTGTGCCCCTTATTTGGCAATGCGTACCCTCTTCGAATTGTCAAAAACATGTGAGCAGACTAATCCTATTGTCTCCTATATTCTTCGCAATCACACCCACCCACTAAGAAAATGTCTTAAGTTTAAACGGATGAATGTCGCAGAAAAACTTAATATTGTTAATAATTACAAATATTGCGAAAACTGCCTCGGTCACTCCCACTTGGTCAATCGCTGCTGTAATTCCGATCGTTGCCGGCAGTGTGGAGGTCGTCACCACAGTTTACTACATCGACACCAACGGTTACGAGAGAATAAATGTACTGTTAAACCATCTGCTAACCAGTCAACTTCAGGGTAAGTACAGTGACACTTCTACCCACTGTCGTAGTGAAAATTGAACTTGGAGACGCGTGGGCCAATGTCATAGGAATTTTAAACCCATGCGCCGAATCAAGTTCGATAGCAGAATTTCTCATCGAACGCTACAAAATCCCTACAGAAGGAAATGGGACAGAGCGGTGGTGAAAAATTAAGTTGAGACCTCATCTAGCATTCAAAAAGAATCTGTTGGCACTCCAATGGCACAGGACAGTGTTTTAGGCTGGGTTATTATTGGAAAATTCGGAATATAAGAAGCTGTACCGTTTTGATATATCTTAACAGCAAATAAGTAACATACTTAAGTATATTACTTTTTCCATAATTTGAATTTGTATAACTTTCATTTTGAAATATCTGAATTGTTCTTAATTATATAACGAATTATTATCTGTTTTTTAAATTACTCTGTTATTAAAACTTTAATTGTTAAGTAATTTTAAGTTGATAATATATCAAGGGGGCCGGGATGTTTATATGTGAAGTTTCATTTAATAATTATATGTATATTAAGTGCATCTTATTAAATATCCTTGAATGTAGTGAGAGGATAGAAAGTTTTTATTTTACTCGTTGCTTTTGTTTCATCTGTTCTGCCACTACAAGAGAGAAGTAATATTTTAACTAGTTTAGTGTGCATCTGAAGATCAACTCAAAAGGTTTGTACTTTGTGCAAATAAAAATATTTAACCCCCAAAACTAAACCCCGTTTACTTATTGAACGTATTTGTCAAAATATCAAACAATTTTCGTTCAGATCTGCAAATTTACACCAGCAAATTTGAGTTTAATTATGGATACATGGACTAAATAGTTACTAAAAAAATTAACAAAAACAAAATACATTACTTTAAAATTTTGACCATAATTTTGTTAAATTTTGGTTAGTTTTAATATACCAAATAACCCAACAAACACAAAATCAAACGTTAGAAAAATGAAATTTATTTTATTTAATATTAATCATTAACGATTACTTAAATAAATAAATGAATATAAAGTTTGCATTATATTTCAAGTTTCAAAATAAAAAATAGTTTGATTTACAAGCTTTCTAGACTTTACGTGAAACTTCAGTGTTTGTTGGGTAACAACAAATCAGTTTATTATTCTGACATGTTCACCACAATAATTTATTGTTTATTTTTATGTTCTCAATACTTAAAAAACTTCGCAAAAATTGTAAACTGATTTGTGTCATCCACATCCACATTTTTCTATGATTATTTAAATCCATTGAGACAACCCTGAACATACCTGGACAAGGAAGGGAATATTTATAGAGTCAAACGAATAAGATACCGTACATTCATCGCCATTTAATCCTGCATATTTCTCATTTTTACGACACATTCAAGGAGTCCATGTACTCCTTATTCATTCTGTATCTAATTCATTTAAGTGTAATTGGAAGTTGTTTTTGTTTCTTCGAAGTTATGCTACAGGGCAGCAATGGCCAGAGAGCGAGTACTTGAACAAAGTGCTTGTACATGGATCTGCATCACCATGTACAAAAATTTACACCAACGTGTAAAAAGCACGAAGGGACGGTGGCGAGTTTCGAATAAGCCAACACGACAGTTGTTCTCGTAAAGCACTTCGACTTACGTATCACTTGTCTTTCCGGCAACAGCAAAGAACTTATCCAGAAATATAGATTTTACCGTTCATCAGTCTTTTTATCAACATTATCTTCCCACGATTTTGAATTTAAACCACAGCCACCACGTGCATTTGATGTGACCTCTCCAGTAAACAGGATGAGACAAAAATGGCAATACAGACGAGTAAGAAGAGTATGTGTGAAGAGCTTTATGTTTTCAAAAAAATAATGACTTGTTTCTATTTTATATAATTAACTGCCCATATCTAGGGAAAAAATATAAATATTTTGAAATATTTCTATGTATGTGCATAAGATAAGGAGGCGTCCAAACAAAAAGAATGGTGATAAGATATTGTTAATTAATATGTGTGACGTGATGTGACAAAAATATACTTTTTGGTTGAAATGCCCATATTCATTATTTTGTTTGCATTTTGTATTTTAAAAATATGGCTGTATAAATTTCGAAAAAAAACATCCATAAAATGTTTCCGTTATATTTTTTGTATTACAAGAAATGCAAATTCAAAGTATTAAGCAATAATGTCGCAAACTAATTTAAAAAGTTTTTTCGGTAATGCAAAATATACAAAATAATAATTCGGATTCAGAATCAGATGAGCCTGATTCAGAAATTCACATGTACATATATGTAACAAATATATAGATGTCTGATATATGGTGCAGAAGAAGCAGGCTGAACTGGCAAAAATAATATTGGATGCCGAACAAGTTTTGGAAAGTTTGGGTACAGAGGAACATTTTTCAAACGGAGATTTAACTTATAAACATACATCTCTAAAAAATTCTGTTCCAACGAGATGAAACTCTCTCTTAAAAATGTTAGAGAGTTTTACTAAAAACATAAATATAATAAATATAGCCCTTTTAAAGGTAAAGAAAGAACCACTGCTTATTCCTGAAATGGAATAAAGAAATAATAAGAGTTCGGTAATTTTTATTTCATTTCAGACATATCCCAACTTTGCAAAATTAGAAAATTTATGTTTTGGAATTCCAGCAACTTCCGCATTTTCTGAGCAATCATTTTCTGCAGCTGGAAATTTTATCTATTCAAACATAAGTAACTTGCATCTTGCCACAGCAATGAAGCAGTTGTTTGTTCATGATAACAGGGCTATTGTAGAGCTCTTTTTAAATAATTAAATTTAGGAAATAATTTGAACAATTTGAATAGAGCTTGGGCACACTTGTTTTAAACATTAAGCTGTTACGTTATGATCACAATTTGGATAGAAATTATTGGCAGGGATTATTTGCTTTTTTTCTACCACAAAAGAACCTTTTTTTTGCACTCACATTTTTCTAATTTTCGGCTCAAATTTAACTGGAATTCTACACGTTTTTCACACGCTCATAAGCGAGTTGAAAAAATAAAAACATGTAAATATCGCTTACGAAGCGAATACAAAACACATAAAACTCTAATTAAAATTGTGCTCGCGTTCTTTCTCAGGCTCTGTATTCTGGGACAGTGGCATAAAATAGGCCCTACTGTCTCCAGTTCCTTTTCGACCACTATAATGAACGAGACTGATAAGCGAATTGGTCTCTACAGAAAATTTAAGAAACTGTTTACAAACTTCTTTAAAGACCACATCGGTGATTCTAGTTGCTCTAAGAGACTGGAAAGATTAGCGGGAGCCATTGAATTAGCTAGCAATCAGCCGGTTGGGGTGGTTCTTACCTTTCAAATCTCTCTTACCGATAGGAAAGTAAAACATAAATTGGCGCCCAACGTGGGTCAAGAGAAACTATGTTGCTTAAATCCACTTAGATTTTCATTGCTCTAAAAACTTCACCATTTTTGTTTATATTAAATCATAGATTATAAATATACATGTATATTAACAGTTATTATAGCTTTGTTCCTTTACTTGTCAAGATTGCAGGCTTTCACCAGAAATTGTAAAAGAGAACAAATTTATTTTCTCTTTGCCAGAACTTGCAGGTTTTAGCCAGAACATTTTTTCCTGACAAATAGAAAAAAAATTGTCAAATAAATTATTGTAAATTGAAAACAAAAAATGTTTGATATTTTTTATTTATTTTCATAAATAAGTATGTGTGATTGTAGTTTTTCAATTTTATTTTAATATTTTATATTAATAGAAATTTTAGTGAATAAACATCAATACAAATTTATTGAAAGAAAAATTTTGTTTTTTCTGTTCCCGTACTTTTTATAAGTACGAAGAGAAAATTCATTAATTCTCTTTAGCCAGAAAAGTTCTGGAACAAAGCTTATGTAAATATAATTCAAACATATTCTTGATTTTCGATTTGTTGAGAAATAATTTTGATTAAATCGACCGAAAATAGATTTGAAATATATTTTGCAGAATAATCTAAGATTTATTTGTTTAATTATAATTTGTGAACGTTTGTGAAATTTATTTTAAATTATAGATAGTTTTACTTAAAATAATTGAAGGAAGCAGTTTTTGTCAAATGAAAGGTAGTTATTATTAGTAGATCACTGCATATCGGTTTGTAAAACTTTCTTTAAATACAATACTATTTTGATAACCATAGCCCAAGTAGCATATATCTCGGTCATTCCTTTATGGTAAACTTTTATTTCCTAATCATTTGATCAGCATTTTACTTTAAGATCAGACAAGATAACATTAATTATCCAAAATTGTCACATTAAATTTGACGGATCTGCACAAGGTATAAGTGACGATGAATTTTTATATAGAGTCGAAGTTTTAAACAGTGAACATTTTAATAATGATTTTTGAGTAATATGTAAAAATTTACATATTTTATTAAATGGTCTTGCCCGTGAATGATACTGGCGATACCATAAACAGACCGAAACTATAAGTCAGAGTGATTTTTGCGAAGCGCTAAAATATCAGTATAAGGATTTAAAATCCAGTTTTGATATTCATTCAATAGAAAGATGAAAAGTAAAGAAACATTCAAGAAATTTTATGAATCAATATCATCCATTTTATACAGTCTTTAGAAACAATCCCTGAATCTGAATTAGTCGAAATTATAACTCGTAACCTTCTTCCTGAAATCAGACATGAGTTACTTTATGTACCTATATATTTGTTTAACAAGAGTTTTTGTTAAATTGAATTTGACCGATTATTAAAAAAAACCACTAAATAGCCGATGCGACAAAATATAAAATTGGTGTTAATGTTTTGGTGTTTTATTAGTTTTAAAAATGGCACTTATTTTCTATTTAGTATAACAGTTTTTCTCAAAATTACCCAAGCCTTACAAAGGGCAAGGGTGTAAAAAACTACTATTTTTTACAAAAAGTTCAAGGGTTTGCAGTTCAATTCAATTTTTTTTTTATATAATTATTTTAAATTCATTTTAAAATTCAGTTTTTATAAATTATTAAAATGGCCAAACATGCCGGGCCCATTGAAGGACCTTGGTCTTCAATCCAGCGGAAGAAGCGCTAGCTTGTGAATTGGCCGCTTAATGACTCCGTTCCTCGTCTTCACTTCCTCTACTCGGATCTTGCCGTCTTGGCCTGGAATAACGGCTATTATTCGGCCCGTCAGCCACTGCATTGGCGGAAGATTGTCGTCGTGTACGACGACGATTTTGTCGACGGCGACGTCGGGCATTTCCTCGCACCATCGCGTCCTCTGTTGAAGGCCCTGGACGTAATCTTTCACCCAGGATCGCCAAAACGTCTGCTTGAGTGCGGAAATACGCTGCCATCTCTTCAAGTACGACAGCTTGGCCGACTCGTCTGTTGGCAATCCGCTGGGCAGCGCTCGAAGAATCTCTCCGACCAATAGATGAGCTGGTGTCAGTGCCTCTCCGTCGTTGGGATCGCTGCTGACGGGGCATATTGGTCGCGAGTTGAGGATTGCCTCTACTTCTGCTAACAGCGTTGTTAGCTCTTCCGCTGTCAAGAGCGCGTTGCCAACGGTTTTCACCATCAAGTTCTTGGCTGACTTGACCGCTGCTTCCCACAACCCGCCGAAGTGAGGAGCCCTGGGAGGTATAAAGATGAACTCCATCCCTCTGTTGGCGGCGAACAATTCTGCCTGCTTGAAGATTTCTCCTCTGGCCTCTCGCAGCTCTCGGCTGGCCACGACGAAGTTCGTTGCGTTGTCGCTGTGGATTCTCGTCGGCATTCCTCTCCTGGCGATGAACCTTTTGAGACACAAAATAAAGGAATCGGAAGATAAATCACTAACAAGTTCTAAGTGTACAACCTTTGAAGTGAAACATACAAATACAGCTATATACATTTTTACAGGTGGACGGCCACGAATTTTTAAAGTTACATTCATTGGTCCGCAAAAATTTACGCCACATATCTTAAATGGTCGCAAAGCTCTCACCCTATCAGCAGGCAAATTTCCCATTATTTGGTTCATTAGCTTTAGTTTATACATAAAGCAATGAATACATTTGCGAACAATTCGACTGCATTCTTCTTTGGCATTAATTAGCCAGACTTTGTCTCGAAGAAGAGCTACTAACGCTTTAGCTCCTGCATGGCAGTTTTCGAAGTGCAAATGACGTAAGTAAATAATCATGAAGTGACATTTTTTAGGGAAATTTCGCATCGTACGAGATTGCTGCATTTAGCAATCGCCCGCCTACCCTGATTAGTGAAAATGTTCGATTGTGATCATTAAATTCGTGAATAAATGGATTCAGCTTTTGCAAATTTGATTGCAAGACTTGTGAATTCTGAAGTTTTTTAATTTCTTGCGAATACTCATCGTTCTGTATGATTTCCACTATTTTAAGGAATGACCAATTCATCTCATTTGCTGTTGGGTTTACGGTTGAGATATCCAACTCTTTTTTACGACAGCGCTGGATGAAACGTAATACATACGAAAACACTCGAATCAACTTAAGGTAGGATGAATGTTTATTAATCAGCTCTATTATCGAATTGGAATCTTTGACAGCAAAAATACATTGGTTTTTCTTTTCTCTAATGACATTTGTTGATCGTTCAACGTAAAATGTTGATTTTCTGGCCATTCATTACTTTCACTAAGCAAGAATTCCGGGCCCTTGAACCAAATTGAGTCATTGAGATCATCGACATTGCAACCTCTAGATACAATATCAGCAGGATTGTCCCGTGAAGGAACATGTCGCCAAACAATTTGGTCTGTCAATTCCTGAATGTATGCAACACGATTTGATACAAATGTTGCTAGGGTTGATGGATGAGTTTTAATCCAATGTAGAGTTATTTCAGAATCAGTCCAGAACGTAACGCTTTCAATGTTACACGATAACAGAGTTCTCACCTTAGCCCATAATTTCGCTAATAAATGTGCTGCACAAAGCTCGAGGTAGCGACTTAGTTTTCAAAGGAGCGACTTTAGATTTTGCTGTTAGCAAACGACAAGTGATTTGATTAGCCACTCTACTTCGAACATAGCTGCAACATCCATATGCTCTCATTGAGGCATCAGCGAAACCATGAATTTCGCTAGTAGAATGCGAACTTGTTAATACATGGCGGGGAACTTCAATATTATCAATTTTTGACAAATTTGTTTTAAAATTTTCCCAGGATGTGTGAAGATTCATCGGAATCGATTCATCCCAGTCCAATTTCTGTAGCCAAAGTTCCTGCAGTAGAACCTTGGCTTAAACAACCAATGGGCACAATAATCCGAGTGGATCAAACAATCTGGCCGAAACAAATAAAATATTTCGTTTCGTAGCCTTAAGCGAATGAAACGAATCATCTAATTGATATTTAAATATATCGCTCTTCGGAAGCCAATATGTGCCCAATGCTTTTGTAAAAGATTCTATTTCTTGTATATTCTTTTGAACCATACTGGAATCAGGATTGGTTTCATAATTAGAAACCCATTTAGTCAGATTAAACCCGGCTGATTGCAATATTTCAGTGACTTGATTTCGTATTACCTCAAGTTCTTCAATTGAATCTGCTCCAGTTAGCAAATCATCGACGTAAAAATCTCTACGGACAACTTTAGATCCAATTGGCAACTTGGTTCGGAATTGATCGCTTAAATACATTAAGCAACGTATTGCCACAAATGGAGCCGATGACGTGCCATAAGTAACTGTATTCAGTTTGTAAATTTCAAGGCTATCTGTCTCACTTTCACGCCAAAGTATTAATTGGAATTTTCTGTCTAGCTCATCAATTAAAACTTGGCGGTACATTTTTTCAATGTCAGCTGTGAGGGCATATTTATGTAGACGAAACCGAATCAGTGTAGAATACAACTCCTCTTGAACTGTTGGTCCAATCATTAATAGATCGTTAAGAGAGAGTTGTGTTGTTCTACACGAAGCATCGAAAACGACTCGAAGTTTCGTCGATATTCTCTGTGGACGCAATACACACTGATGTGGTATAAAATAATGTGGGAAATTTGGTACTTTATTGTCTGTAATAGACATGTGTCCCAACTCAATGTACTCTTTCATAAAATTATTGTTCATCTCTTTCGTTTTCAAATCTTTTGATAAGCGACGTTCCAGTGAAAGAAAACGTCTTCTGGCTATGTCAAAGGAACAACCCAATTTACTCGGATCGTCTTTGAAAGGGAGCGACACTTCAAATCTGCCAGACGGCAATTGTCTAATTGATTCAACAAATTTCTCTTCACATATTTGGTGTTCTAAAGTTAGAACTTTTGTGTCTCTGGGAATTTCTTCCAATTCCCAAAATCTCTGAACAATTTTATCAAGAGACAAATCATTTTCATCATTACCCATGTACTTATGTGACACGATTTGTTGGTGGAAGTCTTAAAATTTTTGTATTTACCAGACACAACCCAACCGAGAAGTGTTTTCTGAACAGTTGGGATGTCGGGACTTCGTCTTATTTGACCAACGCATAACAGTTCAAAGAAAATCTCAGCGCCGATCAACATATCAATTTTCTGCGGTTTGAAAAAGTATGGATCAGCAAGTTCAATATTATTAGGAATATTCCAACCAGTGGTAGAAATTACCGTATCTGGCTGATAACCGGGAAATCGATCGAAGAACCCAAAAGTCGGAAGAAAATTCGTGGGAATTCACTCGAGATTTCACAGTAGCTTGAATCTTGAATTTGGCTGCAGAATTAGTTTTCCCTATGCCTACAAGACTGAGATTATTTTCTTCTTTTTCTAATTGCAATCGTTGCGACAATTCTTCAGATACAAAATTAATTTGTGATCCAGAGTCCAATAATGCCCTAGCAATACATATTGCCCAGATCTATCTTTTATTTTAACCAAAGCCGTAGCCAAGATAACATTATCTTTATTAGAGGCTGAAATATTGACAGATGCACTCAAAGGCTTTTGCGTGTTAGTAGTATTATATTGATGCAAAAGTGTATGATGAGAATGATTGCAAACTCTACATTTTGTGGCAGTACATTTTGTTACTGTATGGCCTTTTCTCAAACAACTTATACAGGCCGGTACATTTTTTATGAAATCAAATCTTTGAGCAACAGGAATGGCGGAAAAGGACGGACAGTTAGAAACATAATGTTCCGCTGATCTGCAAAAAATGCATTTAATATTGTCCTGCTGTGCTTTGACTTGGCACGAAAATGATTTTCCTTTTCTACCCGTATTGTTGTCATTCTTCTTTTGACTAATTTTATTAGTTTTAGGTCGCGAACACGAAGCTTCTTCAGCTGATATATGTGTATATCTCTTATTCAGGGCCTCTTCGCAATCACTCCACATTGGCAACATATCATAATTAAGTTGCTCTTCCCATTTAGAGCGAGTGACTGTATCGACTTTTGTCATAACCATATGAATAATCATAGCGTTTGCGATAGCTTTGTCATCACCAATTGATAACAGTGAATCATATACTGCCGAAACTGTGTCAATCATGCTCCTCAAAGCTAAAGACGAAGGTTTCGTTATTTCGGGCAAGTGAAACAATTGTCTAATATTGTCGAAAAATATAAGGCAAGGAATATCATAAACCCGTTTCAAACTTACTAAAACTTTGGAATAGTTCTGTTCAGTAATTTGATAAGCCTTTACATTACCTAGAGCTTCATCAGAGAGACATGAAATCAAATGATTGAACTTTTCGATTTCAGTAAGCGACATGTCATGATCAACTAAACTCTCAAACAAACTAATGAAATTTTTGTACTCTGAGTACTTGCCGCTTCATTCATTTTAGGAAGACTGCTGTGGTGGGTTGGATAACCAATAGTAGTATCATGGCTGCTTTGACTTCGACTCGGTGTCAAATATCCAAGAAGTAGACATTTAGTAGATACACACAAGTCTTCAACAGCAGATCTTTCATCGTTCTCAGGATTTAAAATGTCGATTTCTGACTGATAAGTCATTGCCTGTTCAATATATGAATTTAATATATCGAGTCGACATTCGAATTCAAGTGGATTAAAAGAAATCGTTTTTTCCTTTATAGATCGCCGAACGCGATTAATATTATTCAAAACTGTATTCTTCTGTTGATTTAGAATTTCCAGTTTGCTTTTACCAGTTTTCTTTGATGCGTGCATTTTGTATTATTTAAATTTAACTTTATTCGCAAATTAGTTTTAAAAATAGATGTATGGAAGGATCTCAAGAAAATATAATTGTCTATTTGATGAAGCAAATTAACAATTTTCGAGATCTAAAAGCGATTAAACGACTTCCAGTTATTATCGAAATAATTTGTTATAATTTCAGAAATTTTATATTGTTTTTACAAAAAAAAAAAAATACTTTTCTGCACGTTATAATTTTCGTTAGAATTCAAATAAGTATTAAACTTTTGATTATAATAATCGTTTGCTAGCTTAAATGTTCAAACAAATTCAATTTGCAAACACAAGCAACAGAATTCGTTCAATATTATCAAGAATTCTACAAATTAAAAACTCACAACGACCTCTAAATCGATTTGTTCTCAATTGTAAATTATTTTTTACTAAAACAATTTCTCAATCTTATCTTTACTTAATTAAACCAATTTGTGCTCAATCCTCAAGCTTTTTATAAATAATTATAAGTATTAGAAATTTATAATTAAAAACGATAAATATATTTATCTATTTATATATTATTTAATTTTCATATACTTTTTTCACTTTATTCAGTTTACATAAAAATGTTCGCTGGGTTGACGTTTATTTTTTCTTATGTTGCCTTCTCTATTTTTTACATGTGTTGATCTACGTCACAAACATGTGTAACAGTGGAGCCAAGTCTCAATATTACAACAGCTGTGTAAAAGTAATGCCAAATATGATCAATCACAATAGTTGTAATTAGTAGGTACAAAAAAAGGAACAACTCTGTTTATACAAACGAATGTCAATACAAACAAACAACACAATAATAAATTAAAGTGAAAGTAAAAGAAAAGAAGGAAAATGGTAAGTATTAGTTACTAATTAATATTAAATTTTATTTTCCAGGAAAATAAAACAAATTAAAGCGAAGAGAGCAGAGTACAAATTAAGAGAAAAACAGTGACTAAGAGAACCGATCGAGATCAACGAATTTATTGTAATTTTAATTAGTAAAAATATGTGCAATATTTTTGACAATAAATGTGTGAAAATGTATAATTTGTTTGTATTTAATGTTTCACTTTTCAGGGCGAATAATAAGATAAATTGGTAAGAAAAAATAATCGTTGTGTGGAATAAACTTGCAGAACGTGAATTTTTTATATTAAAATAAAAAAGTATTTACTATACTTCGTTCTAAACACGAGTCTCACACAAAATTATTTATTCTTGAATACCTGGTTTTGTTGTTGGTTCGAACTTCCCTTTTCTTTTTGGCACAAGCAGCAATTACAGTGCATTTGGATGCTCCTTTGATGATTAAGGGGATGAAAGGGGATGAGCTTGTGTCAGTGCCTCTCCGTCGTTGGGATCGCTGCTGACGGGGCATATTGGTCGCGAGTTGAGGATTGCCTCTACTTCTGCTAACAGCGTTGTTAGCTCTTCCGCTGTCAAGAGCGCGTTGCCAACGGCTTTCACCATCAAGTTCTTGGCTGACTTGACCGCTGCTTCCCACAACCCGCCGAAGTGAGGAGCCCTGGGAGGTATAAAGATGAACTCCATCCCTCTGTTGGCGGCGAACAATTCTGCCTGCTTGAAGATTTCTCCTCTGGCCTCTCGCAGCTCTCGGCTGACCCCGACGAAGTTCGTTGCGTTGTCGCTGTGTATTCTCGTCGGCATTCCTCTCCTGGCTATGAACCTTTTGAGACACAAAATAAAGGAATCGGAAGATAAATCACTAACAAGTTCTAAGTGTACAGCCTTTGAAGTGAAACATACAAATACAGCTATATACATTTTTACGGGTGGATGGCCACGAATTTTTAAAGTTACTTTCATTGGTCCGCAAAAATCTACGCCACATATCTTAAATGGTCGCAAAGCTCTCACCCTATCAGCAGGCAAATTTCCCATTATTTGGTTCATTAGCTTTGGTTTATACATAAAGCAATGAATACATTTGCGAACAATTCGACTGCATTCTTCTTTGGCATTAATTAGCCAGACTTTGTCTCGAAGAAGAGCTACTAACGCTTTAGCTCCTGCATGGCAGTTTTCGAAGTGCAAATGACGTAAGTAAATAGTCATGAAGTGACATTTTTTAGGCATCAATAAGGGAAATTTCGCATCGTACGAGATTGCTGCATTTAGCAATCGCCCGCCTACCCTGATTAGTGAAAATGTTAGATTGTGATCATTAAATTCGTGAATAAATGGATTCAGCTTTTGCAAATTTGATTGCAAGACTTGTGAATTCTGAAGTTTTTTAATTTCTTGCGAATACTCATCGTTCTGTATGATTTCCACTATTTTAAGGAATGACCAATTCATCTCATTTGCTGTTGGGTTTACGGTTGAGATATCCAATTCTTTTTTACGACAGCGCTGGATGAAATGTAATACATACGAAAACACTCGAATCAACTTAAGGTAGGATGAATGTTTATTAATCAGCTCTATTATCGAATTGGAATCTTTGACAGCAAAAAATACATTGGTTTTTCTTTTCTCTAATGACATTTGTTGATCGTTCAACGTAAAATGTTGATTTTCTGGCCATTCATTACTTTCACTAAGCAAGAATTCCGGGCCCTTGAACCAAATTGAGTCATTGAGATCATCGACATTGCAACCTCTAGATACAATATCAGCCGGATTGTCCCGTGAAGGAACATGTCGCCAAACAATTTGGTCTGACAATTCCTGAATGTCTGCAACACGATTTGATACAAATGTTGCTAGGGTTGATGGATGAGTTTTAATCCAATGTAGAGTTATTTCAGAATCAGTCCAGAACGTAACGCTTTTAATGTTACACGATAACAGAGTTCTCACCTTAGCCCATAATTTCGCTAATAAATGTGCTGCACAAAGCTCAAGTCGAGGTAGCGACTTAGTTTTCAAAGGAGCGACTTTAGATTTTGCTGTTAGCAAACGACAAGTGATTTGATTAGCCACTATACTTCGAACATAGATGCAACATCCATATGCTCTCATTGAGGCATCAGCGAAACCATGAATTTCGCTAGTAGAATGCGAACTTGTTAATACATGGCGGGGAACTTCAATATTATCAATTTTTGACAAATTTGTTTTAAAATTTTCCCAGGATGTGTGAAGATTCATCGGAATCGATTCATCCCAGTCCAATTTCTGTAGCCAAAGTTCCTGCAGTAGGACCTTGGCTTTAACAACCAATGGGCACAATAATCCGAGTGGATCAAACAATCTGGCCGAAACAGATAAAATATTTCGTTTCGTAGCCTTAAGCGAATGAAACGAATCATCTAATTGATATTTAAATATATCGCTCTTCGGAAGCCAATATGTGCCCAATGCTTTTGTAAAAGATTCTATTTCTTGTATATTCTTTTGAACCATACTGGAATCAGGATTGGTTTCATAATTAGGAACCCATTTAGTCAGATTAAACCCGGCTGATTGCAATATTTCAGTGACTTGATTTCGTATTACCTCAAGTTCTTCAATTGAATCTGCTCCAGTTAGCAAATCATCGACGTAAAAATCTCTACGGAAAACTTTAGATCCAATTGGCAACTTGGTTCGGAATTGATCGCTTAAATACATTAAGCAACGTATTGCCAAAAATGGAGCCGATGACGTGCCATAAGTAACTGTATTCAGTTTGTAAATTTCAAGGCTATCTGTCTCACTTTCACGCCAAAGTATTAATTGGAATTTTCTGTCTAGCTCATCAATTAAAACTTGGCGGTACATTTTTTCAATGTCAGCTGTGAGGGCATATTTATGTAGACGAAACCGAATCAGTGTAGAATACAACTCCTCTTGAACTGTTGGTCCAATCATTAATAGATCGTTAAGAGAGAGTTGTGTTGTAGTTCTACACGAAGCATCGAAAACGACTCGAAGTTTCGTCGATATGCTCTGTGGACGCAATACACACTGATGTGGTATAAAATAATGTGGGAAATTTGGTACTTTACTGTCTGTAATAGACATGTGTCCAAACTCAATGTACTCTTTCATAAAATTATTGTACATCTCTTTCGTTTTCAAATCTTTTGATAAGCGACGTTCCAGTGAAAGAAAACGTCTTCTGGCTATGTCAAAGGAACAACCCAATTCACTCGGATCGTCTTTGAAAGGGAGCGACACTTCAAATTTGCCAGACGGCAATTGTCTAATTGATTCAACAAATTTCTCTTCACATATTTGGTGTTCTAAAGTTAGAACTTTTGTGTCTCTGGGAATTTCTTCCAATTCCCAAAATCTATGAACAATTTTATCAAGAGACAAATCATTTTCATCATTACCCCATGTACTTATGTGACACGATTTGTTGGTGGAAGTCTTAAAATTTTTGTATTTACCAGACACAACCCAACCGAGAAGTGTTTTCTGAACAGTTGGGATGTCGGGACTTCGTCTTATTTGACCAACGCATAACAGTTCAAAGAAAATCTCGAGCCGATCAACATATTAATTTTCTGCGGTTTGAAAAAGTATGGATCAGCAAGTTCAATATTATTAGGAATATTCCAACCCGTGGTAGAAATTACCGTATCTGGCTGATAACCGGAAATCGATCGAAGAACCCAAAAGTCGGAAGAAAATTCGTGGGAATTCACTCGAGATTTCACAGTAGCTTGAATCTTGAATTTGGCTGCAGAATTAGTTTTCCCTATGCCTGCAAGACTGAGATTATTTTCTTCTTTTTCTAATTGCAATCGTTGCGACAATTCTTCAGATACAAAATTAATTTGTGATCCAGAGTCCAATAATGCCCTAGCAAATATTGCCCAGATCTATCTTTTATTTTAACCAAAGCCGTAGCCAAGATAACATTATCTTTATTAGAGGCTGAATTATTGACAGATGCACTCAAAGGCTCGTCTGGAATTGAAGTTGTCGCATTTACAGTTTGCGTGTTAGTAGTATTATATTGATGCAAAAGTGTATGATGAGAACGATTGCAAACTCTACATTTTGTGGCAATACATTTTGTTACTATATAGCCTTTTCTCAAACAACTTTTACAGGCCGGTACATTTTTTATGAAATCAAATCTTTGAGCAACAGGAATGGCGGAAAAGGACGGACAGTTAGAAACATAATGTTCCGCTGATCTGCAAAAAATGCATTTAATATTGTCCTGCTGTGCTTTGACTTGGCACGAAAATGATTTTCCTTTTCTACCCGTATTGTTGTCATTCTTCTTTTGACTAATTTTATTAGTTTTAGGTCGCGAACACGAAGCTTCTTCAGCTGATATATGTGTATATCTCTTATTCAGGGCCTCTTCGCAATCACTCCACATTGGCAACATATCATAATTAAGTTGCTCTTCCCATTTAGAGCGAGTGACTGGATCGACTTTTGTCATAACCATATGATTATAGCGTTTGCGATAGCTTTGTCATCACCATCAATCATGCTCCTCAAAGCTGAAGACGAAGGTTTCGTTATTTCGGGCAAGTGAAACAATTGTCTTGCCCTTTGTAAGGCTTGGGTAATTTTGAGAAAAACTGTTATACTAAATAGAAAATAAGTGTCATTTTTAAAACTAATAAAACAATTGTTTTTTAAACACCAAAACGTTAACACCAATTTTATATTTTGTCGCATCGGCTATTTAGTGTTTTTTTTTAATAATCGGTCAAATTCAATTTAACAAAAACTCTTGTTAAACATTTTGGCGCCCGAGCAGGGACTGATTTTAATAAAGGAAAATTATATTTTAAAAAGTTAAATAATCGAATACTAAAATTGTATTTTTTTCGCAACCAGACATTTCGGTTAAAAAAGAAACATTTCAAGAACAAAGTGTTTGTGTTTTAAGTGCTAAAACAATTAACCAAACGTTCAAAAAACCGCGGTCGTTAGTAAACCGCTCGGTTATTAAAAAAAACATTTTATATAAAAACAATAAAGTTTGTGTTCATCCCCTTTTCATCCCCTTAATCATCAAAGGAGCATCCAAATGCACTGTAATTGCTGCTTGTGCCAAAAAGAAAAGGGAAGTTCAAACCAACAACAAAACCAGGTATTCAAGAATAAATAATTTTGTGTGAGACTCGTGTTTAGAACGAAGTATAGTAAATACTTTTTTATTTTAATATAAAAAAAAATTCACGTTCCGCAAGTTTATTCCACACAACGATTATTTTTTCTTACCAATTTATCTTATTATTCGCCCTGAAAAGTAAAACATTAAATACAAACAAATTATACATTTTCACACATTTATTGTCAAAAATATTGCACATATTTTTACTAATTAAAATTACAATAAATTCGTTGATCTCGATCGGTTCTCTTAGTCACTGTTTTTCTCTTAATTTTTACTCTGCTCTCTTCGCTTTAATTTGTTTTATTTTCCTGGAAAATAAAATTTAATATTAATTAGTAACTAATACTTACCATTTTCCTTCTTTTCTTTTACTTTCACTTTAATTTATTATTGTGTTGTTTGTATTGACATTCGTTTGTATAAACAGAGTTGTTCCTTTTTTTTTGTACCTACTAATTACAACTATTGTGATTGATCATATTTGGCATTACTTTTACACAGCTGTTGTAATATTGAGACTTGGCTCCACTGTTACACATGTTTGTGACGTAGATCAACACATGTAAAAAATAGAGAAGGCAACATAAGAAAAAACAAACGTCAACCCAGCGAACATTTTTATGTAAACTGAATAAAGTGAAAAAAGTATATGAAAATTAAATAATATATAAATAGATAAATATATTTATCGTTTTTAATTATAAATTTCTAATACTTATAATTATTTATAAAAAGCTTGAGGATTGAGCACAAATTGGTTTAATTAAGTAAAGATAAGATTGAGAAATTGTTTTAGTAAAAAATAATTTACAATTGAGAACAAATCGATTTAGAGGTCGTTGTGAGTTTTTAATTTGTAGAATTCTTGATAATATTGAACGAATTCTGTTGCTTGTGTTTGCAAATTGAATTTGTTTGAACATTTAAGCTAGCAAACGATTATTATAATTAAAAGTTTAATACTTATTTGAATTCTAACGAAAATTATAACGTGTAGAAAAGTTTTTTTTTGTAAAATCAATATAAAATTTCTGAAATTATAACAAATTATTTCGATAATAACTGGAAGTCGTTTAATCGCTTTTAGATCTCGAAAATTCTTAATTTGCTTCATCAAATAGACAATTATATTTTCTTGAGATCCTTCCATACATCTATTTGTAAATTTAATTTGCGAATAAAGTTAAATTTAAATAATACAAAATGCACGCATCAAAGAAAACTGGTAAAAGCAAACTGGAAATTCTAAATCAACAGAAGAATACAGTTTTGAATAATATTAATCGCGTTCGGCGATCTATAAAGGAAAAAACGATTTCTTTTAATCCACTTGAATTGGAATGTCGACTCGATATATTAAATTCATATATTGAACAGACAATGACTTATCAGTCAGAAATCGACATTTTAGATCCTGAGAACGATGAAAGATCTGCTGTTGAAGACTTGTGTGTGTCTACTAAATGTCTACTTCTTGGATATTTGACACCGAGTCGAAGTCAAAGCAGCCATGATACTACTATTGGTTATCCAACCCACCACAGCAGTCTTCCTAAAATGAAATTACCAAAATTTAGCGGCAAGTACTCAGAGTACAAAAATTTCATTAGTTTGTTTGAGAGTTTAGTTGATCATGACATGTCGCTTACTGAAATCGAAAAGTTCAATCATTTCATTTCATGTCTCTCTGATGAAGCTGTAGGTACTGTGAAGGCTTATCAAATTACTGAACAGAACTATTCCAAAGCTTTAGCAAGTTTGAAACGGGTTTATGATATTCCTTGCCTTATATTTTTCGACAATATTAGACAATTGTTTCACTTGCCCGAAATAACGAAACCTTCGTCTTCAGCTTTGAGGAGCATGATTGACACAGTTTCGGCAGTATATGATTCACTGTTATCAATTGGTGATGACAAAGCTATCGCAAGCGCTATGATTATTCATATGGTTATGACAAAAGTCGATCCAGTCACTCGCTCTAAATGGGAAGAGCAACTTAATTATGATATGTTGCCAATGTGGAGTGATTGCGAAGAGGCCCTGAATAAGAGATATACACATATATCAGCTGAAGAATCTTCGTGTTCGCGACCTAAAACTAATAAAATTAGTCAAAAGAAGAATGACAACAATACGGGTAGAAAAGGAAAATCATTTTCGTGCCATGTCAAAGCACAGCAGGACAATATTAAATGCATTTTTTGCAGATCAGCGGAACATTATGTTTCTAACTGTCCGTCCTTTTCCGCCATTCCTGTTGCTCAAAGATTTGATTTCATAAAAAATGTACCGGCCTGTATAAGTTGTTTGAGAAAAGGCCATACAGTAACAAAATGTACTGCCACAAAATGTAGAGTTTGCAATCATTCTCATCATACACTTTTGCATCAATATAATACTACTAACACGCAAAAGCCTTTGAGTGCATCTGTCAATATTTCAGCCTCTAATAAAGATAATGTTATCTTGGCTACGGCTCTGGTTAAAATAAAAGATAGATCTGGGCAATATGTATTTGCTAGGGCATTATTGGACTCTGGATCACAAATTAATTTTGTATCTGAAGAATTGTCGCAACGATTGCAATTAGAAAAAGAAGAAAATAATCTCAGTCTTGTAGGCATAGGGAAAACTAATTCTGCAGCCAAATTCAAGATTCAAGCTACTGTGAAATCTCGAGTGAATTCCCACGAATTTTCTTCCGACTTTTGGGTTCTTCGATCGATTTCCGGTTATCAGCCAGATACGGTAATTTCTACCACTGGTTGGAATATTCCTAATAATATTGAACTTGCTGATCCATACTTTTTCAAACCACAGAAAATTGATATGTTGATCGGCGCTGAGATTTTCTTTGAACTGTTATGCGTTGGTCAAATAAGACGAAGTCCCGACATCCCAACTGTTCAGAAAACACTTCTCGGTTGGGTTGTGTCTGGTAAATACAAAAATTTTAAGACTTCCACCAACAAATCGTGTCACATAAGTACATGAGGTAATGATGAAAATGATTTGTCTCTTGATAAAATTGTTCAGAGATTTTGGGAATTGGAAGAAATTCCCAGAGACACAAAAGTTCTAACTTTAGAACACCATATATGTGAAGAGAAATTTGTTGAATCAATTAGACAATTGCCGTCTGGCAGATTTGAAGTGTCGCTCCCTTTCAAAGACGATCCGAGTAAATTGGGTTGTTCCTTTGACATAGCCAGAAGACGTTTTCTTTCACTGGAACGTCGCTTATCAAAAGATTTGAAAACGAAAGAGATGAACAATAATTTTATGAAAGAGTACATTGAGTTGGGACACATGTCTATTACAGACAATAAAGTACCAAATTTCCCACATTATTTTATACCACATCAGTGTGTATTGCGTCCACAGAGAATATCGACGAAACTTCGAGTCGTTTTCGATGCTTCGTGTAGAACAACACAACTCTCTCTTAACGATCTATTAATGATTGGACCAACAGTTCAAGAGGAGTTGTATTCTACACTGATTCGGTTTCGTCTACATAAATATGCCCTCACAGCT
>NC_060952.1:61024965-61079796 GCF_022045245.1 Lucilia cuprina | reverse complement strand
TAACTTTTTAAAATATAATTTTTCTTTATTAAAATCAGTCCCTGCTCGGGCGCCAAAATGTTTAACAAGAGTTTTTGTTAAATTGAATTTGACCGATTATTAAAAAAACACTAAATAGCCGATGCGACAAAATATAAAATCGGTGTTAATGATTTGGTGTATAAAAAAACAAGTGTTTTATTAGTTTTAAAAATGGCACTTATTTTCTATTTAGTATAACAGTTTTTCTCAAAATTACCCAAGCCTTACAAAGGGCAAGGGTGTAAAAAACTACTATTTTTTACAAAAAGTTCAAGGGTTTGCAGTTCAATTCAATTTTTTTTTATATAATTATTTTAAATTCATTTTAAAATTCAGTTTTTATAAATTATTAAAATGGCCAAACAATATTCATTAGCTCATTTGCGAAAACTCGTTCAAATGAGAGAAAATTTATTAGGTGATGAATATTATAGAAAAAAATATGTTCACAAATACTGCATCTTATCTTTGTATGCGTCGTGAAATTGCGGAAATTGGCTACCCAGAAGGACAACCTGTTCAGAATATTAATAAAGACTCAGAATTGGCAAAAGACGCCATACAGAAACATCGTAAATGTTGGAATTGCGAACAGTTAGGAAACTTTTGGGAAGATTGTTTGGAGAAGAGAACTGTGTAACAGACCTTAGAACAATTATCATCTAATACTAACAGACCTTAGAACAATTATCATCTAATACTAATTTTTTAAACTTATCACCTGATTATGACACGTTTTCCGACCAAAATATTAGAAAATTCTATAGATTTTTCTATTAACAATCCCAGACGTAAACCAAAATTACACCCAATATTGCCTTACCATAAATTAGGAAAATTACCTATACAAACGAAATATTATATTTAATGCAGCAGCCATATCAAATACAATCCCTAAGAGACATAAGCGCTTAACAATAAAAACCTTAAATTCACCTCTAGCCAATTGTATCTAACCCTGCTAACAAAAGATATTATGCTTCAGTTAAATTTTTGTCATTTGCAGAACTTGGTATATTGGACACAGGGGCCAATGTGTCTTATATAGCATGATAAAGCATACCCATTAACTAAATATCAACGTAATAAAGCTCTCGACTATCATTCAATTGTTCCCTAATTTCGAAAAGCAGGGATTAGGTCGCACAACCCTTATCGAACACAAGATTGACTTGGGCAATAGTACTCCTGTAAAGCAGCGTTTTTATTCTGTTTCTCCAGCCGTGGAGAAACTTATGTTTCAGGAGATAATAGAACCATCAAATTCGCCATGGAGTTCGACCATGAGGTAGGTTGTGAAAAAATAACTTAAATGCACACAACTCATTACTAAATTAAGATATCCATATAAAGCTTGGCACAAGTGTTGCTTATATACAGAGAAATAATATTGTGAAATGTTTTTCCGATCGGTCCATAATTGATCATAGCTGCCATACAAGGTCCCTTTTAGAAAAACAGACATACAAGGTTCCCTTCCGAAAATCAGAAAAAACGCACATAACTCATAACCAGGGTAACCAAAATATGCAAATGCATGTTTTTTGTGGTGCGTCGTATGGGCTCATGGATAAGATATTTACACGTTTTAGACCAATTTGAGAATTTTGGCATCGATTTGTTAGAACATATTTTTGTATATTTTACCCATAGCATATTTAAGGCATATTTTCGAGTTTTTAGAGCATATTTTACTCTTTTAGTGCATATTTTGATGTTTTCGCGTTTTTTTCGTTTTTATACATTTTTAATTTTCTTTTTTAAACTTTATTTAAAAAAAAATAAAATTCTATTTTTTTATTTTTTTTTTTTTAATTTTTTAGCCTATTTTACAATTTAAAAAAAAATCGTTATGTTATAGTTTTTTATTCAATAAAGCATTATATTTTAAATCGGACATAAAACCGATTACTTTTGATTTCATGAGACCAATCCATTTTTATAGTTTAAAAAACTAATTATTGGAATTTATGACAACACAGATTAAAATGTCAGCTATGAATACAATTGGAAGAAATGTGTCAAACTTTGTCGTTTGAAATATGTTTTTTGGGGACCAAATGGTTTTATGTTATTTATTTGTTATCTGAACGTAAAACGAAATTCTATTATACTAGTTCTTCAAACTATGAGATGAAAAATTTATAAAAAAATGTTGTAGGATATAGAATATGACATTAAACATTTATTATTTCATTACAATTTCAGTCTTTTTAAGCTTTTCAATGTTAAAAAATAATAAAAAATTGTATTTTTGGAGCATATATTTTAAATTTTAAGAGCATATTTTGAGTTTTTTACGGCATATTTAAAGCGCTTCAAACACTTTTTTAGAGCATGTTTTCGGTTTTCCTGCTCATAACCAAATATTGATATCCATACATTTAGCAAAAATATTGCTATTATATAAATAAATTCAATCTAAATTGTTTCACGACCGCTCCATATTTGGTCATATCTCTCATACTAGGTCCAGAAAATCACTTATATTCACAATATTTATTACCAAGTAATGATATAGGTACAGAATTCTGAAATTTTGGCTTTATATACATAATTTATATACATAATTGGAAAAATATTAGTTTTTTATACAAAAATTCTATTTCTCCTACACTAGGTCCCGCCCCTAAAAGCGCTTTAACGTATTTGAAGAGCATTATCAATTTGTGTTGAACAAAATTTTGTGTTGAACATAATTATATAGGTATTTGTATTTTGAAAATCCTTAAATCTTTCACACACATGCATACATGCAAATTACTAAATTTATAATGTTCAATAAATCTTGGAATTGTAATAGATTTAACTTTTTTCTATAAAGACATGAGAAAACTTATTTCTACAAATATTTGATCAATTAGAAAAGTAATAACATAAAAGTAGCTGGTGGAGGGTATTTAAGATTCTGCACAGCCGAATATAGCACTCTAACTTGTATTTGATAATTTCCTTATTATTAGCCAAATGACAAATTTGAAAAATTACATTAAGGTAAGCCTGTTTTATGCCAAACTCTAATTTCTATTTTTCTTTTTTTCATTTTAATAGATTTTATATTAATCCACAAAAGTTCATAATTTTGTTTGTATAAAAAGTGGTGGACTCATTTCATGAGCTAACACTGTAACATTTTTAATCACAGTATATACAGTGAATCAATTAAGTAATTTGCCTTTGTAAAATTTTATAAATTTTAAGAAAAAACTTTATGTGAACAATTATTAAAATTTTAGCAAAATAAAGCAATTTGTTTGTTGTATTTCTTAAAGAATATCTTATATTTTAATTTTATACCATAAAAAGTAAAATAGTTATATTAATTAACGAGATCTTTGATAAAATGTGAACGTATTGTTAATTTTTTGGGTCAGTAAAGTATTTTGCTTTTTTTTTGTTCATTTTTTTAATATTGCTGCATTATTTTATAAAATTTAATATTTTTATTCCTTCTATATATTAGAATAACAATTTTTAGATATTTAGATTCTGCACAGCCGAATATAGCACTCTAACTTGTATTTGATAATTTCCTTATTATTAGCCAAATGACAAATTTGAAAAATTACATTAAGGTAAGCCTGTTTTATGCCAAACTCTTATTTCTATTTTTCTTTTTTTCATTTTAATAGATTTTATATTAATCCACAAAAGTTCATAATTTTGTTTGTATAAAAAGTGGTGGACTCATTTCATGAGCTAACACTGTAACATTTTTAATCACAGTATATACAGTGAATCAATTAAGTAATTTGCCTTTGTAAAATTTTATAAATTTTAAGAAAAAACTTTATGTGAACAATTATTAAAATTTTAGCAAAATAAAGCAATTTGTTTGTTGTATTTCTTAAAGAATATCTTATATTTTAATTTTATACCATAAAAAGTAAAATAGTTATATTAATTAACGAGATCTTTGATAAAATGTGAACGTATTTTTAATTTTTTGGGTCAGTAAAGCATTTTGCTTTTTTTTTGTTCATTTTTTTAATATTGCTGCATTATTTTATAAAATTTAATATTTTTATTCCTTCTATATATTAGAATAACAATTCTTAGATATTTTAGTAGTGGAACGACTAAATTTGGACATTTCTTAACCGATTTATTATCCTATATACCTAACAGAATTTATCAATATTTGACTTAACATAAAATCTATCGTTTCTTTCATTAAATTTTTTAATTTGGATACATGACATATTAGATAATCAATGGATTTGGAGCTAAAAAAATGTTTTGTGAGGTATAAATCTATATATATAAAATAATCCGTGTTTTTAAACATTTTGTATTGATAAACAAAAACTATATTACGGAAACTCCATCTATTTGGGGAGTATTGTGTAGATTTTATTTAGAATTGTATAATATTAACTCTAATTCAATAAATCTAACACTATAGAACTATTAAATGCTAAAATCTTGATTTTCAACCTCATATTTTAAATTGTTTATTTTATGAATAAGATACAGTAGGCGTATTTGGATCTGGATAGTTATTCTTGATTTAGGTTCTAAATATATATAAGTGTATGTATTAGGTGAAAAATATTGCTTTTGTTGACGTTAGGGTATGATAACCACCTCTATTTTAAAATATCTAAATTAGGTATTTTTCTGTACTACACGACAGTAAACTTTACATTGGTTCTAAGCAACCTAAGGTCTGTTTAGAGGTCTAAATTTAAACATAGTGTTCCTCCAAGTTCGTATATAGATTTTGAAAAAAGATAAATCAGAAGTCCAATAGTTTTCCTTGGATACAAGTCGCCTCCTTTTGGCAGTTAAAGATTTTGAAAAAACACTCAGTGCGTTTTTTCTTATAATTCTTTGGATCATTTCATCTATTACTCTATTTTATATTTTTTAATGTTATTGATTAAACATTTCATAATTATACTTTATTGATTTATACTTGTTCTAGAAATCTAAACTATTTTTTATATCGAAATTGCCTCATTATATCCTTTAAACATTTTAAGGCAAATAACATCTCATTTTCACCCAATGAGGATATGCTTTTTGCAAATTGCAATTGGAAAATACTTAACACTCGAACGAAATTAACCGGAATTCTCAATATGCAAAATACTTTATTAACATGCAAATTCTGATGAAAAATAATAAAATGCAACAACAAATGCACCAAAATTTGTATTTTAATATTTTTTTTCCATTTTACACAATCTCTATTTTTAAATGGAAAACTTATATTTATTTTTACCTGTTTTTTTCGAATTTTATTTATGAACAAAAAACAAAATTCTCTTAAAAAAGTAGGCAAAAAACCTAGTTGATTAACTGTAATTGCATGCATTAATTGGTAATCTTAGTAATCGATAGTTGGAGAAAAGAAGAAGAATTGATTATAAAAGAACATATTTTTTTGGGTAGTATCACATTTTTTAAGCGGTAAAAAAGAAATAGAGCTATTAAGAAAGAACGAATTTTTCCCCAAATATAAACTACCAATAATTTTACCAAAATACCTAACCAAGTCCAAACAAATGGTGTTTCTTTAACTACCCTTGGTATAAGTTGTGTTCATGGGTTTTGTACATATTGGCAAGAAGTCTTCAGATCATCAAGTTTTAAAGGAATTAAGTATATAAAAATATTTCCCCAATATTATAAGTATCGATGCTATGTAAATTTATTTAAACACAAATGTTCGATTCGAAAACATCAAAAGTTTCTATGGTATTAAAAACAAATAAAACAGTCATATAAAATTTTACCAAAAACAAAACAACATATAAACTTCGTGAAAGTGAATCGTTTTAAAATTAATTAACTAAACGGATTTATAAAAACCAAATTATAATTTACTAAAATTTGTCTAAAATATTATTGCCTAATATCACAGGAAAATTGTCTTAAATTAAATATAGCACTACGTGATGAAAATATTACACGTTTAAAATTAAACTGAATATATTTATATTTATTATATTTAACTAATTATAAAAACATTTTCTTTAGATTACATGTAGTAAAGATAATTGTTAAGGAAAATCTATAATTGCAAATCATAGATCCATGCTTTTACCCCTTACAGTAAGCAAGCAGTTGCCGGAATTGAGTTACATTTGGTGGGTTTTCCCAGATTAAATTTAAATGTTTTGCAATTATAATTAATTAACACATACCTATTGTTAAAACTCGTATAAATTTATATGTAAATTTATAACTTCAGCGTCATCATCATTATACAATCATTATTTTCTCATATTTCAAGTACAAAAAATCCTATCCTACTTAAAGAGGGTTAACTGTTTCTTAAATCATTCTTTAAGAGACAAAGAGTATAAATCCCTTGATCATAAAGCATTATTGTTTAAAATTAAGAGAAGAGTTCGATTTAAGTATCTGAAATAAACCACTGTTAAAGTTATAAATTCATTACACTTCGCGACAGAAATTTATCATAGTTATATTAATAAATTTTAATCAACAACTTATTAACATTAGTTAGTAAAAACAGATTTCTTTAATATATTGGTTTTATTAAATTAATCTTTCGAGGAATGATTAGGGACATAAGTGTAATCAAAGAATAACATTTAATATTAATTATCAGTACTCTTTTGTTATTTTTATAAATTTTTCTTAATAAATTTTGAATTATTTAGTATGGAATTGTATGTAAACTGTTCTTAATTTTTACATAATGTGATCGATTAGATTAGACTGAAATGGGGATCTTAGTTATTATTTTAAAACGCCCTAAGATCATCGGTAGGGTGGGTATTAAGGCGTTAAACCTCCACTAACATCTAGGAGAGTTTTTTTTATATAAAAGTCGGTATTCTCTTAGAGCAACTAGAATCGCCGATATGGCCTTTAAGAAATTTGTAAACAGTTTCTTAAATTTTCTGTAGAGACCAATTTGCTTGTCTGTTCCGTTCCACAATCTATAATACTATGCCAGAATCGTTTCTGAAATATTCGGATATTAGCCTATAATAATGACAAATGGGGGAAGTGCATTTCCATAAGTAAGAACCACTCTCTGGTTCTGAGCTGGAATCCGTCAACGAGTTGTGTTCACATTGAATTGTTCCAAACTTCTGGAAGTCTAGTAAGCTTGTCCCTATTAAACAACCTTCTTATCGTCGACCTTTGATCACGTAGTTCCCGGGTCCTCCACTTAGGTTGCTTATGCCTTATCTTTATTCCTAAACGTTGGCATATTGCCCCTGTTACAAGATAATAAAATATCACGTAGTAATGAAATTAAACACTAACTCACCTATTTAATAAATGTCAACACTTCCCCATTGACAGTGATGTGCGTTTGCTTCGCAGCCTAATATCAGAATAGCGCCCTTTAACTATGCTTTCGCCGTCATCTTGAGTAACTCCTCACCAGGCGGCTCTATAGCTTCTTACGGCATGTACACTGAGGCCACCGATAGCAAACGCTCACCTTGACCTCCCTTTTTATAACGGTAACATTACCGCTTGAAAAGAATGAGATGTACGTTTTATTAGAATATTTTCCAAAATAAGTTTATTTTTTTTACCTTTCCAAATCATATGCTCTAAATGCCTGGAGAATTTTTAATAACTTTTACATTTTCTTGGAACTTAATTACTTAATTCATACAATCTCAAATAAATTTGTTCAATCACTAATGATGCTCGGATTATTTCAAATAAATAATGTTTATAACACAAATGGAAGACTCTTAGACCTTGCCTTTGTTAATCATCCTATAGACGCATTCGTACGAAACTCGCCACCATTAACATTTCCTGAAGATGTCCACCATCCTACAATTAAAGTTGAAATTTATACTCTTCGTAATAAATCTCTACCACCATCAAAAATAAATAAAGTTAAATATAATAAAACATACTGCTTCCATCGTATTGATTATGTAAAACTAAATTATTTACTTTTTCACCTTGATAGATGACAAGGATATTCTTTCGAATTTTTCTATGCTTTGTCTGTGCCACCTTTGACGAAAACTATGAAGAATCAGCCTTTGTCATATTATACAGAAAGGCGAGAGACCTTAAAGCCTGTATTATTAATGTCTTGTGGAGAGGCAACTTGCTGGACGACCTGTCGTCGGTCTTCTCCCAAATGTTCCCTTTGGATTCCTTGGCCTTTCCAGTAGGGGTTATTATTTTATCATACTGACTGTTAGCGAGCTCATTGCCAGGCAGATAAATTCCCCAATTTCTGTGTGGCACTAGTTTCACCGAAAGAGTCGCTTGACACCTACACCTATTTTATTTTTCAGTCGATTTTACCAAAATTTAAGCGAAATACTCAAAAAAGTCATTTAAATAATATTTTTTTAAATTTATTTATAAAGGTATTCTACTTTGAGCCCCAATAGCTCCATACAGCATTTGTGAGATATATTTTCAAATCCTAAACTCGAATACTCCTTAGCTACGCCAAGCCATTTAGAAATGCCAGATTATTTTCCAAAAAATTCCATTCTGCCCTACTCCGATGGGAGGTACCACTTTCCTCACACTCATTATCTTGATAAGATGAGTAACCTTTAGTCATACACTTCTTTAAACCCATGGCTAGATACCGAAACATTAGTCACGTTTATAGTCACTATGTGTACTTACTTACTTGGCGAAGTCATTAAGTTTCAATGTTAGCAAATACTTATATAAAAACTATAAACATACGTTTGTATTCATAACACTTATTTTAGGTTTATTAATCAATTTTAAACAAAATTAAGGAAAAAATTTTTCATAAATAGCTTAAAATACCTTCAATAAACTACTGACAAATATAAGAATTTTATTGTAGGCTTTCTACACATTTTTATACCCAACACCACTTTAGTAGGGAGGATATATTGGTATATGCTGATGTTTGTAACATACAAAAATATTCGTCCTATACTCACCTTAAAGTATACCAACCGGCTTAGAGTCGTTTTCTGAGTCCGTCTGGCTGGCTGACTGTTCATGTAAACCCTGTGCGCAAGGTATAGATCGCAATTTTTAAGATAATTATATGAAATTTGGTACACACTTTTTTTTTGGTATTATGTCAACAAATGTCGGCAAAACTTAGTTTTATAGAACATTTAATGGCATTACCGATTTTTGTGATCGGGCTTCATTTGACCTAGCTCTCATTCAAACTTCCTTCAGAAGATGACTTAAAGGTCAAAATTCACCCATAAACACTAATAACACTTTTAAATTCTACATAAATAACTTTGAAGTAGGCGTTAATTCCTCTACCAACATTTATAAGGATAGGCCCATATTTTCCCCTAATTCCTTTGAGCCCTCTTGTAAAAGATCTATTTTTTTGCCAAAAATAAGTAAAAATATTCCGGAATAAAGTTAAAAAACAAATCAAATGCTTTTTTTAATAATTCCCATTTTTATAATATAGTCGGCTATGACCGACTATACATTCATACTAGTTAGGGATGCCATAATTTCTTAAACTTATTAAATAAATACTTTCTAAATAAAAAGGTAAGAAATTATAGTCGGGAGAGGCCGACCATATAATACCCTACATCTGTTGCAAAAGTAAAATGTGAATTGGTTTTCATAATAAAAAAATTAATTTGAATTATCCCTTGCATCAGATATACATACATTTATTGTTGAATAGAATTGTGGACATTAAAGTAAAATTTTGAAGGGGGCTTTTTATAAGGACTAGGGTTAAATGAGGACCTACAATTATAATATTCATCAGGGTGATAAAGGCTAGTATGGAACTTGGTTTAGATGAAATAATGGACCGATGTTAACCATTATCAATAGGCTTCATCTCCGGAACCATAAATAATCGGACAGTTGGATTACATGGACGGACGGACTATATCGCTTCATAAAATGATTCCAAGCCGATTGGTATACGTGCGCTCTCCTCTATTTTATAATGTTAACGCTTATAACTCCCATAATTCTTATCCGATCTTATTAATATATATATTGTTCACATCTGAGAACAAAATCCTTCAAAATGATATATTTTTTGCTAATATCGAATGTATACTGTTGGAGTAAAAGGGGTCACAAAAAATAGCCGAATCATTCCACTTTCAAATACGTATAAAGCTAGCTGATCTGAATTTTGTTTTACATAAATCAGAAATAAAATAAGGTCGTAATTGGCATTTTTATGAAAATTGTGGCTTAAAAGTGAAAATAAAAACACTTTTTTGAGGCAATTCCCGGGAATTATTTTGCAAAATCCCGGTTTTCGGGATATCCTAATCCCGAAAAAATCCCGGGATTTATTTTGCAAATCCCGGGATTCGGGATTTATTAATCCCGAAAAAGCCCGGGATTTTCGGGATTGGCATCATTAATACTAGTGTTTCTGAGATTCAGCTTTTTCGTTAATTTTGATAACGTAAACTATGTTTTCTTCAAATAAAATCCAAAAATGATAATTTTAAAGTTTACAAATTTGTAAATTAAATCCCAAAAAAATCTGGGCATTATTGGATTAATAGATGAATATTAACCAATAATCCAATTGATCACCAACATTTTTAAACAATTTGGGAATACACACATAGCAATAATAACTGTTTTTTATTTCTCGTTTTACTTTTTGTTATTGTTACAAAGAACTCCCTTTCATTAAATTTATACATAACCATAAAAATAAAAAAAAATCTATAGAAAAAAAAACATTAAATAACTCTAGACATGTGGGGGAAAAATTAAGCGATCATCCGGATCGGTTGATCCCTCAAAATCAACTAATATTCACTACCGATAAAAATAAAAACTTAACTATTTCCACAATCGGTCCAAAATATTTAATTATGAGTAGAATCAAAAAATTGTAAATAATAGTGAATCAGTCAAAGATGAAAGTTTAGTACACGTATCTCCATTTCTCATCAAAAAATTCATTGATAACATATGCGATAGTGAAGTAGAATTTTTAAAAAAAATAAGAGATGGTAATATACTAATCAAAACAAAAAACGATTTACAAGCATCAAAATTGATCACCCTCACATCACTCTCTCCAACTATTCATGTCGATGTACGAGAACATACTAATCTCAACTTTTCGAAAGGTGTAATCTATTCAAACGACTTAAGAGACTTAATGGATGAAAAAGAAATTCTTGATGAATTCAAAGTGTTTCTGAAGTGAGAAAAATATAAAAAAATGATAATGATCTTATCGAAACTGGACTCATAATCACTACTATTGCTACTATTAACTTACCAGAATATATAAACATCGGTTACGAAAAGGTTAAGCTTCGCCCGTACGTCCCCTATCCATTAAGATGTCGTAATTGCTTTCGATTTGGTCACACAATAAAAGCATACACCAACAACAAAGTTTGTCCAAACTGTGCTCTTGAATTCCATTTTGAAGAATATGATGAAATATTTAATACATAATAAAATGTGCTAACTGCATAAACAATAATACTGATGACAACAAACACAACGCTCCACGATTGGGCAGCCATATGGAGATTTGAGGCGATAAATGAAAAATGAGTTAAATATAACAAAAGATATGTCATTGGAAAGAGGACTCTTTTCTACACATTGTTTGTTCAAACCTTTTTTTGGAGAAGATTTGGTTTAAGCGTAACAACAGTCCAAAACTAAGAAAAATTCAATATGTAATTAAATATGGTATATAAAGGTGTTTAGGTGTTTATTAGGAACTGATCTGTGATTTTTTTTTTTTTTTTGCAAATTACGAATGCACGTGGTAAAATTTTGGGATAATCCGAACAAACTATTTTTTTATCTTTTTTTAAATGTAAAAATTTTTAAAACTAAAAAAGTAGCATAAATGCCCAAAAATGGTCATAACTATTTAATGTCCATTAAAGAAGAGAATGTCTAGAAATGAATTTTACTTTAATATTTTGCCGAGTTTTGCGGTTTTTAACTTTATTCGATTTTGAAAATTTTAATATATTTTTGAATTTTTGAAGATATATTTTTAAATAATCCATGGCAATTAAATTTTTTGTTAACAAATAAGATTTTGAAAATTCTGGGAAACAAATATTATTTAACAATTCCATAATTACTAACATTTATAGCACCAAAATTTGAAAAACGCAACTTTTGCTAATAACAATTTTTTAAAGTAGGCTTTGAATTATTATGGGTTTTGACATAAACCATAGTAATTACTTTCAATTCAATATATATATATATATACTATAATATATATTATATATATATATATATATAATAATATAATATATTATATATATATATATATATATATTATATATAATATATATATACTATATATATATATATATATATATATATATATATATATATATATATTATATATATATATTATATATATATATATATTTATATATATATTATATATATATATATATACTTTTTTTAATTTTCATAAAGTGATAATATCTTTCCTTAATATCACATATAATGTAATTTAAATGAACTATTAAAAGTATTTGAAATAATTAATAAACTATTTTTCTTATATTAAATAACTAAATAACTATGAACTAGATAGACCAATTCATTCTAATGTCAACAAAGAAGCTGCAAATTTAAAAAAAAATATTATTCAGTCATCAAACGAATCTATCCCACAATCAAAACCACTTAATTCACGCGTTTCAGTTCCATGGTGGAACCATCAACTGATTCTCTTAACAATAGAGAAAAACACACTATGCACAGTGGAGCAGAATCGAATTTTTTTGGAAATAAATCTGGCATTTCTAAACGGCTGATCCGATCGGTATAAAATTTGGAGTGAGCATAGCCAAGGAGTATTCGAGTTTAAACTTGTCCTATTTTTTGAAAATGTTGCCACTGCATCCTTCCGAATATGACCTATTTTTTTCAAAACTTCAACTTTGGGCGGCAAAGTTGGGATCAGAAAACTGAAAGCAGTTTTGGAAACCTCAATATGTTTTATATTTACTCCAAAAGTATTTTCCCAGCCTTGAAAGAAATGTGGACCCTATAGGCAAAAATGTAAAAAATCCCATTTTTGGGATTTTCATTCCTATTTTTGGGAATTGCGGGATGCCCTTTGACCTTTTCAATTTTTTTCTTATTTGAAAAGACAAATTTAACAAGCGTTGAAAATTTCATTGAGTTTTGTTCATAAATTAAGATTTTGTCTTATATTACATATTTAATAAATTTATAAAACTATGATTTATATCAAAAATTTAATAGGGTCGCAGATAGCTACAACAATTTAGATCATATTTATCCCTTATCATTTTTTAGTTAGATATGGAAATTCTTGACCCTTTAAAACAAATTTCAAGTCAATCTCAATTACATTCAAAAATATGTTCATTTAAACCCATGTCCTTTAATTCATCTTTTTCATATTTTAGTATTAAATATGACATAACATATTTAAATCTTATATTTACCTATTTTCTATTTGTTTGCTTATCCTTATAATTGAAAGGTCCTATTATGCTTAAATTTCTAGAAATTTATAACTATTTTTTACCTAAATTTTTTCGACAGATCATTTCGTTCTGTTTCGTTTATTAAAAATATACAGGTAATGATAAAGTACGAAGAGTTGTGTTCCGTTTTATGGAGTGTATCTTCAAAAGGGCCAGAAAGAATTGAAGACATTTCAAATTATATAAAAACTACATATTGTAGAAAAGTAGACAAAACAGGCATATCAAAAATTGAAAAAGTAAGTCTGTGGATGGAAATCAAAATAAATTTCGATTAAAATTTTGTAGTTGGAAACTACTACGGAAATCTCAACTTACAACACATCAACAGGAGCGACTTGCATGTCATACGAAGACTTATGTTCAAGGTCAAAAAAAGAGAGTTAACAAAAACTTTTTCGAATCTCAAATGATGAAATTGCTGATACATTTAACGAAATGCTGAAAAAGAAAACCAATCTATGGATGCGGTACATATTGTAATTATTCTTCCTAATGCATCACCAAAACGACTTAAACGAATTGTGGAAAGTATACCAACTCCAACATCACAATCAAATTTTACTGAAGAGGAAGCAATAGCGCGTATGTTGGACACAATATATTACCTTTATACAAGGCGATCCAGGGAAAAAAACAAACCATCCTACCATCACCTATTGCTGTTACTGATGTGGAAGCTTGTATTGATATATCATCGTATATCATCTTTGCTCGAAAACACAGCATCAAGAATTGTGTCAGACTTTTCAGAAGACCAACTAAGGAAAATTCATAACTGTGATGTTGTCTTAATGTATAAGTGGGGATGTGACGATTTATCAGCACTTCCAGAATACAAAGAAGCTTGTGGAAGTCGGACATTAGCAGACTACAAAGGTGTATTTATGTCATAATTGGTGCCATTACGAATTCGTTCATATTCCTTTAACCCATCATCGTCAATCATCGGAAATTCATTTGAATATATATGGATCAATCCAACTCCGGGTTCAAAAAATTTTTGTAGACCCATTAGATATATATATATATATATATGTATATTATGAACCGATTCCCTTAAAATTTTTCAGAACGATTTTGATTCATACATATTATGTTTATATCGAATTTCGTTGTTGTATTCGAATTTTTAAGTCAGTATGAGAATTATTATTTAGTTAAATTTTTAATCAAAAATACATTTTTATTTGAAAACTCTATAATGTTTAACTAACTTTACGATTACGTAAAATAAAAATCAGTAATCAATTTAATTTATTATTAAAAATCTATTTTCATCTCAAGCCTAAAATCGGTTGTAGATCTGTATATAATACTCCCATCACTTATATTTTCCACCGGAGAACTATTCTTATTTCAAAACCTGTAATCCGCTGTATATCCTCAAAAAATAACTCTTTGAAAACAGAATCGGATGTAGTTTACTACTATCGAGAAAATAGCATATGAACTTTTTTATCAAAATTATGTTGTTGTAGATCCATATATAAGACTCCCATTACTTATATTTTCCACCGGAAAACTATTTTTATTTTGAAACCTGTAATCTGAAAATAACTACTTTAAATCAGAATCGGATGTAGGGTAAATGATATATCCATATTACATTTTCACAAAAATTCGAATTTAAATCGGCTGTGGTTCCTTATATAACACTTAAATCTATCTAGAAAAATTTCTTTTTATATAACTCTTTAAAAATTTACATTAAATAATTCTCAATTCGATAAAACAATAAAGTTGCGTAATCACTAATATTTTCCATTCAAATCGAGATTTATATCAAAAATATAAAATATAATTTTTTTGTTAAATCGAGATAACAATAAAAATATGTGATCAGTTAAATATACCATGAAAAAATTATCTTGATATAAATTCAGTTGCCATTTTTAAATGCAGCTCAAATCTAAAAAAATCATGAAGATATGTATTTGACTACTCATTATAAAGACAGCACTTTTGCAAATCTTATATAAATAGGTAGACCTCTCAAATAATGCATATAAAGCATTGTTCATATAAAATTTGGATGAATTCATCTTTCGATATCTTTTTATACTTTTAGAAAATTATCCACCAAAAATTCGCATAACTTTTTCTGTATATAGCCTTGTATTTATTGCAAGCTTTTCAAATTAAATATATGTAGCCTTGTATTTATTGCAAGCTTTTCAAATTAAATAATGATTTTGAATAACTCCAACACACATTTTCCATTTATCATTAACAAATTCTGAAATTTTTTTAATTGGAGCAAGATTTGAATATTTTAATAAGTAAAATTATTTGGGTATGTTTTTTGTATATCTAACGATATTTGACCTTTAAACCTTTATTTCTTCGGATTTAATAAGTGGTGTCAAAATCCTGCCAAAACTTAAGTGTGGATGCATAAAAGCTAATGAATAAAAATAATATTTTTAAACATACTTTTGTATAAATGGATGTATTTTAGAAACAATGATGAGACAAAAACGTTGGTTTTACTCTTTAATGAACAACTCAAAATTGTTTGTCAAATTAAAAGTTGTTTTGTTTTCATCTCAAAATTCAAGGACTCTTCATATTTTCCTATATTTCAAATAGCAAAAAAATCGCTTGAAATTTTGTATGGTTAATGGTACGTATTTTTGTAGTTAACAAAATGCACCGAAGCCTTTTGCCTCTTTACACCAGGGGCACTACAATTTAAAGTAAAGTGTGACCAATTTTAAACTGAACAGTTCTTAAAATCTACTGCACGTGGAAAAATTAAAACAACTAATTTGAAAGTGTCCTTAGTTTCCTACCAGTGATAGAAAATGCTGATTTAAGTATAATTTCTCGAAAAATGTTTCTTAAATTTGTCTACAAATTAGTCAAAATTTCCCAATTTAATTAATTTAATTTTTTAAGGACTTTTTGGTCCAGAAACTGAGTATTAAAAAAATGCGGAAAAATATAAAAATTATTTTATCGTTATAAGCTAAATTTTGACATCTATTTAAAAAAAGTATAGAAAAATATTCTTATTAATCTTCGAAGAAACCCGATAACGCCGGGTACTCGCAGCTAGTTTTCAAATATATAGATAGAAGATATATAGCTATACCCAATGTGCTTTGCCACCCTAATAGCAATATAAATAAAACTACAATAGCTTTCCAGATTAACAATGTCAAACAAATTATTGGAAGTTCGCCAATTTCAAAATTTTCTAAATGTTCACTTGCATGTCAAAGTTATTAATGTAAAAGTTGAAGATTCTAGCTCTTAAAGTTTCTTAAATATAAGAAACTTTTCAATTTAATTCATGTGGGGGCTTCAAGCTCCCCAGATGAAAGTCCGCTCTTTTTCCTCCAAAATGTTCAGATGGATATTAAAGTAATTTGTGCAAAATTTGAAGAATCTAGTTCTATTAGTTTCCCAGTTAAACGAAATTTTGTATTTAATTCATATGGAACTTCCAATTTCCCCATTGGAAGTCCGCCGTTATACTCTATATGTTCAATTGGATTTCAAAGTTCTTCAAGTAAAATTTAAACATTCTTGCTCTAATAACTTCTCAGATATACGAATTTTTCTATTTTATTCATATGGAGGCTCAAGCCCATATATATATATATATATAATATATATATATATATATATATATATATATATATATATATATATATATATATATATATATATATATATATATATATATATAATATATATATATATATATATATATATATATATATATACAAACACGTTTGTTTTATGGCAATGTATTTGAACAAAAATTTACTTATTTCAATAGTTTTGAGATTTATATTTTTTTCTCCCATAACATTAAACTTCAAAATAATGATAAAATAAACAAATCAATTAAAAAATAAATTATTAAATAAATAAATGAATATATAATTAAATAAATAAATAAATAAATTAATTAAAAAATTAATTTTTAAATAAATAAATGAATATATAAATAAATATATAATAAGAATGTTTAATAATAAAAAACAAACAAGCATGATATAAAACCTTACTACCCTCACGTTAATCAAAAAGAAAAAAAAGAATGATTTAAGTTTATAGTTTATATTATAGTTAATTCATATTTAATATAAATTAAAACAAAAAAGGAAAATTATTATTTTTTTGTTGTAAATTCTAATATTTTTTGTGTATAATTTAATTTCTTCATATAAAACTTTCATGATACAAATATGTTTTTTTTGCGATTAATATACAAAAAAAAATATTAGAATCTCTAATTTATATTCTATTCTAAATATAAAAATAACTGATTTATTTTGAAGTTCAATCTGTTAAATTCTTTGTCGTTATAACTTTTGTTATAATCCTATGGAAATTTATGTATTGTAAGTTAGCTTCGTTACGAATTCTGTTTATTATATGTATTACGATATTTTGAAACAAACAGTATATTAATGATAATGGAAAGCTAATAAGTAAAAAGGTAATGATGTAATCATGGTTATTTGGTAAGTTATTTTTAGGGATTCCAGACAATTACAGGACGGATGAACTGGGACCAAGGATGGCTGAAACGTTGCCATGTTAAGGGAGGGAAGTCCGTGAAGGTCATAACACCATTTTCTTCAAAGACTATGGGAATCAATCCCACATATAGATTGTTATTAACATAGTTGTCATTTGTCCATCTGACTAATAGAAATTTCGATTGTAATTTTTATTTCATTATAACATATTTGACAATGGCACGATATTTTAAATATGGCCAAACTATTGTGGAAAGATCTACCCCCATCCGACGAGCTAGCGTCGTGCGACCACCAGCGTGCCGTTTCCACATTAAAAGCTAAGGTTTGTCACAAAACAAACGAACAGACTTACAAGAGATTTATAATATACCAGCTAATATCCGCTGTGCTTCGCTAATTTAGAAATTAAAAACATAATAATTAAAATATTTATTTATTTAATTATGCAATTTTTCTTAAACGTTTATTATAATTTCATTTGATGACAATATATTTCATTTAAATTCTAAAATAATACATTAATGAGCTATTTATTTCGTACTTGCTAAAATTTAATATAAACTTTTATTCTTAAAAAATAATTGTTATTCTAATGCCACGCCCGGTTTTGCTGAACTCCCAATTTGTGTCCAAAATATTTCTATTTAAACAAATGTTACTTCTACAAAATTTGGGGAATCTATACGTGGCACCTCGACCATTTGAAACATAAAAAGTAGGAAGATATTGTGAAAATTTATTACGATATTTTGAAACAAACAGTATATTAATGATAATGGAAAGCTAATAAGTAAAAAGGTAATGATGTAATCATGGTTATTTGGTAAGTTATTGTTAGGGGTTCCAGACAATTACAGGACGGATGAACTGGGACCAAGGATGGCTGAAACGTTGCCATGTTAAGGGAGGGAAGTCCGTGAAGGTCATAACACCATTTTCTTCAAAGACTTATATAACTGGTTAAAGCGAAAGCGCGATAAGAAGCAAAAACGAAAAACTCTGAGTGAAATTAAAAAAATATATATAATAAGGTGTAAAAAAATAGAAAAAAGACTATTAAAATACATATTATTTATATACCCAACAGTGAATAATCAAGTTTATTAAAAATAAATCATATTATTGGATAAAAACTAATTTAAAAACAGCCCAACAATGACTGATTGCAATACATGCAAGTCAGCCATTAGAGGTGAGACAGGCATTAGATGCAGTGGTGTATGTGATAAAATATATCACTGTACAAAAAAATGCTCAGGAGTGGATCAATACTCAATGGGAATGCTAGAGGCAAATAATTTTATAAGGTTCATTTGCGAGGACTGCATGCAATACATAAGGAATGTTGATCTTGTTTTAGGAGAAATACAAGACGGAGTAAGAATAAACAAACAGAATTTAAAAGAATATAAAAGAGAATTTGAGACATCACTAAAACAAAATGAAAATGAAATAAAACAACTATTGCAAGCTATTGAAAATAGGTACGAGGAGAGACTCAAAATAATAGATAAAACACAAAAATCATGTGAAAAAAACGTTGAAGAAATTAAGAAACTTTACGGCACAATAAAAAGAACATGAAAATAAAAACCAAGAAGTATGTAACAATATAGAACAATCAAACGTCAAAATGTGTAATGAAATAAAAAAAGCTATAAAAGAAACAAGTGTCAAACAAAACAAACTATCATTCTCAGATGCATTGAAAAATAATATGGTGTTGCCAGAAGTTAAAAATCAGGCTCCTTTAATTATAAAACCAAAAGAAAAACAAAAAATAGAAAAAACCAAAGATGATTTAAATAAAAAGGTAGACCCTGTAAACTTTAAAATTATAAATATTGAAAATAAAAGAAATGGTGCCTTAGTGATACAAAGTGAGAACACAAATGAACGGGAAAAAATAAAAACTGCAATTGAAAATGAAATGAGTGAAGAATATGAAATTAAAGTACCAAATGAAATCGACAAGTCAATTGTTGTTACGGATATGAGTTTCAAATACGGAAATAATGAACTAATTGAAAAAATGAAGAAACAAAATCAAATTCTAGAAGGAAGCAAAATGGAAATTATAAAAATATATGAAATTAAGAGAAATAATAGAAAAATATTTAATGCTAAAATAAAAGTAGATAATGAAGCATACCTAAAAATACTATCGGTACAAAAATTAAATATTGGATGGGAAAAATGTAGAATATTTGACGGAACAGAAATAACACAATGCTATAATGTAAAGGATTTAATCATAAGTCACTAAACTGCAAAAATGAAGAAGTGTGCTTTAAATGTAACGGAAACCACAAGACAAAAGAGTGTAATAAAGAATATATAAATAAATGCATAAACTGTATAAGAACCAATAAACGATTGAACCTAGGACTTGATGAAAATCATGCAACCATAAGCAGAGAATGTCCAGTATACCAGAATAAGCTAAAAATGAAGAAACGAAGAATGGGCTTGGTAGATTAACAACGAAAGAATATACAAGGAATGTACTCAAACATACAAGGACTAACAAATAACTTCAACCAATTGGAAGCAATAGCAAATACAAGAAAGTTTGATTTTATAATTCTAACAGAGACACACCTAACGGATAAAATAGACGAAAATGAAATACTACTCGATAATTATCAACATTTTGCAACACTTTCAAACTCAACAAGAACCGGTGGATTAATAGTTTATTTTAATAAAAATTGGCAAGTGAAATTATTACAAGAAAAAATATGTGAATCGAAATACTGGATAAGTGCTTATAATATTAAATATAAACAAATTTCAATGATAATAGCTGCAGTTTATAGATCTCCTAGTAGTCAAGAATCTGAATTCTATGAAACATTTGAAGAAACAATAGAAGAACTTAACGAAAAAACAGCGGATATCATTATTGCAGGAGATTTTAATATAGATTGGTCCAAGGACAGTATATACAAAAATAAGTTGAAACAGATAATAAATGATAATGGACTAAAACAGATGGTAACTGAATATACAAGAATTACGCGTAACTCAAGAACAATAATTGATTATGTCATTACGAACAAAACAAACACAATAATAAATAACAGTAAAATAAATAAAATATCCGATCATGAGATAATTGAAATAAAAATCAATGATGAAAAAACTAATATATAAATAAAAGAGAAATAGAATACTTTAAATATAATAAACTTAAATTCCAAAGAGAAATAAATGGCAGATTAAAATTTGAAGAAGACCAAGACATAAACTACAATGTAAATCTTTTTGATAAAGCTTTAGAAGATTCTATTAAGAGACTAACAATTAAAAAATCAATAAATGAAAGAAGTATTAAAAATAAATGGTTTAACAGACAATTACAAATTTTAAAGAAAGAAAAAATTATAAAGTATAATATTGCTAAAATAGAAAATACACATCATGCCTGGAATGAATATAAAAGTGCTAGAAATATATACAAAATAAAACTAGAAAATGAAAAAAACGATTATATTAATAAACAAATAAGCAACACCAAAGACCAAAAACAAATGTGGAAAAATATTAAAGACTTAGTCCTAAAGAAAAACCGATCTGTGATACAATCTATGATTTTTAATAATATAGAGTATAAGAATAACTGTGATATATCAAAACAATTTAACGAATACTTCGTGAATAGTATTAAGGATATAAGAGATAATATGCTAGATTTAATTTTCGTGCAATATCAATTATAGAACTTAAACAAATATGTAAACAAATCAAAAATAAACCAGACTTTAATAACATTAATATCCAAATGATAATAGATAATTGGAATTTAATTGGTTGTAATATACTAAAAATTGTAAATAAATCATTGGAAACTGGAATCCTCCCGGATAATTGGAAAACCTCAATGATAACTCCAATCGAAAAAATACCAAAAACGAATAAATGTGAAGAATTTCGTCCGATTAATACATTAAAATTATGTGAAAAAATTTTGGAAAAAATTGTAAAAAACCAACTTGAAAAATTTTTAGAAACAAATAATATATTATCCAAATATCAATCCGGATTTCGAAAAAGTTTTTCATGTGAAACAACGGTCAATTATATCATAAACAGGTGGAAAAATATTAATAAAAATAAAAAAATTATGGCGATTTTTCTAGATTTTAAAAGAGCATTTGAGACTATCGATAGAAACATCCTTATACAGAAATTATACAATTATGGAATTCAAAATAAAGAATTGAAATGGTTTGAATCATATTTAACAAATAGAAAACAAATAACTAAAGTGAACAACATTAAATCAATCGAAATTGAAAAATACGGGGTTCCACACGGTAAGGATCAATTCTAGGGGCTCTTCTATTCATTATTTATATAAATGACATGCCAAATATACTAAAAAAATGTGAGATAGTATTATACGCGGACGATACCCTATTTTCAATGAATCGGATACGAATGAGGAATGTGTAAATAATTTAATGGAAGATATGATAACTATAAATAATTGGCTCAAAATGAATAAACTAAAACTAAATGAAAATAAAACAAAAATACTAGAAATAAACATGGACAATAACTTAAATTTCGAAATTAATAATACAATAATTGAAAAAGTAGACTATATAAAATACTTACGTTTTATAATTGATAAAAATATGAACTTTAAAGACCACGTAGAATACATATGCAAAAAGATCGGGAAAAAAAATTGGTTTCTTTAGGAGAATAAGAAATAAAATTTCAACTATAACTGCAATAAACATTTACAATACAATGATAAAACCACACTTTGAATTCGGTTCTACAATTCTATATTCATGTCTTACAAGTAATCAAATTGAGAGACTACAAAAGCTACAAAACAAGGCTATGAGGTCAATTATAAAGTGCAATAGGTTTACACCAATACAACTTATGCTGGACACTTTAAAATGGTTAAATATTAAATAATATGTATGGTTAAATATTAAATAAATGAACCTTATAAAATTATTTGCCTCTAGCATTCCCATTGAGTATTGATCCACTCCTGAGCATTTTTTTGTACAGTGATATATTTTATCACATACACCACTGCATCTAATGCCTGTCTCACCTCTAATGGCTGACTTGCATGTATTGCAATCAGTCATTGTTGGGCTGTTTTTAAATTAGTTTTTATCCAATAATATGATTTATTTTTAATAAACTTGATTATTCACTGTTGGGTATATAAATAACATGTATTTTAATAGCCTTTTTTCTATTTTTTTACACCTTATTATATATATTTTTTTAATTTCACTCAGAGTTTTTCGTTTTTGCTTCTTATCGCGCTTTCGCTTTAACCAGTATATATATAATATATATATATATTATATATATATATATATATATATATATATATATATATATATAATATATATAAATATATATATATATATATAATATATATATTATATATATATAATATATATATATATATATATATATAATATATATATAAAATTATACTTAAATAACAATTGTGTTGTGAGGACCTACAGATATAATAAAAATGACGTCATGCCGGTGGTATTAATGGTCAGCCCCTTGTGTTTTCCCGAGGGCTGGAATGCGTAAGTACAGCTAACAACTAAAACCACATCCTGTTTTCACTAGTTCGTCAGTACCAAATGTGTTTTTATTTAGAATAACGTACCCGTCACAAAACCAGCTTTTGTTGCAAAGTTTATGAAGCGATAAAAGTTGGGAAACACGTTGTCCGGGAACGTTTTCCTATACAAGTATGATTTTCATATTTCCGAGTTAAGTATTTACATATTAAAGGTAAGTTTATGGAAGGATTTGCAGGATTTACGCCAGGGTAACAGGGTAATGTATGTTCTATTTATATTTATATACATATGTGCATTTCGTCGAAAATATAAATCTTCCTTCTAGATATGGGTATGTATTAATTTGAAGTCATGTTCTCATCATCATAGTTACATATCTTCCAGTCTTGGATAATCACACAATGTGGTGAGTAAGCGAATCAAATGCAAATATTTTTAAACTATTCTTATCATATTCTCTGAGTTGTTGTTTAATTTGCCCGTAAGGTGGAATAATTTAGGAATTTCGTGATAGGCTTATACGATTTTAGCCATAAGAGACAGTTCTGTCTGAACAATTGAGTTAGCAAGTTTGAGTCTTACAATAGTTTTCTGGTTAGCTTGTTTATGAATTATGTTCTTCCTTTCCTAAATGTATGAGTTACTCAAACCATCTTTTGCTAATTTATTTTCCTAATCGCCATTCGATTGTTTTCTCTTTTCGTTACTTAAAGGTAATTAACTATACACCGTAACTGTAAACTATTGCGTATTAATGGATTATTAGAGGAATTTTAATTAATATTAATACAGTTAATAGTCATGATACTGTTTCAAATGTTGGGCGTGTATAACGCCTATAAGCTGTCCTTTTAGATTCTCAATCTCATATTGATTTGACCCTACTTTTGACCTTATTAGACACTTTAACCATGGTCTACATAGCTTGGCGTTAATGCCCTTAGCGAAGTTACTTTGTATAAAATTTTTTCTATACTTCCTGTCCTGGTTGAAAAGAAATAACTCTACTTCTTTCATTGTATTTGTGTTCCTTTTATACGCTTCATGCATTCTGGTGTTGATTTTTTCGTGAATGAGTTTCAGCTGTTCGGATTTAGGTAGTACAATCTCGTTACTATCAAGAGCTCCTAGTTTACGTTGAATATGAGAGGCTTGCGCGTGCGTAATCATATTATATCCGGTGAGAGCGAAATATAGTGTTACTCCCGTAGATGCGTGAACTGTTGATCTTAAGCAGCATTCAATTTTGGATAGGTTTTCGTCCCATCTAGACTGGTCTTGTTGTAGATAGCTTCTAATACTCGATAGGATTGTCTGGTTCACTCTTTCACTCGAGTTTGCTTATGGAGCGTGAATTGCCGTTCGCATATGTGTTACTCTATACATTTTCAATAGATCCTGAAAGGATTCGGATGTAAACTGTTTGTCGTTATCTGAATGCAACACTTCTGGTACGCTAAACTTATGAAAAACTTCAACGATTAAAAATTTGTTTACTTACTACTTTAGTTGTTGCTTTAGGCATAGCTTTTAGTAACACAAATTTCGTTTTATGATCCAGAACTATGAAAATATACACTTTACCTGTCTTTGATCTTGGGTAAGGACCGACAAAGTCTACATAGATTTTTTGAAATGGCCTTTGTGTTACGACTTCTTTTCCCATTAGTGGCCTTAGTGTCTGTTTCGAATGCTTAATCTCTTTGCAAGTGTCACATTCGCGAATGAACTTCTTTCTATTTTACCATAGCAGGCCAATAAAAGAATTCCCTAACGTTGCACAACGTTTTTGCTGTACCGCCATGGGCGATGTTGTTTATATGCGATTTTTTTATTATTTCATTTGTAAGTCCATTTGGTATCCAGATTTTCCAGCAGTCTTACAACTTCATCCTGATTGAATTCGACTTTTTTATATGATATTGTCTACTATCTTTAGAAGTGGTAATCTATCTTTATTTTGTTGAATTTGTGATATATTCTGTGCATTTGAAATCTTCGGAGTTAAAATCAATTATACTTGTAGGTACTGTAACTTCTTTCATTTAGGTCCTGTTGTTTCATCAGCTATTTTAGGCTGGAATGATCAGTAATGATTGTGAATTCCATAAGCTCGATGTACTGTCTATGTACATGTGCGTGTCGAAATCTGGTGAAACAAGCAATATGTCATCCAAATAGACGAAAATGCGTTCTTTCAATTCGAAGGGTATTATTTTGTCTATAAGGCGGCAGAGACGTTGAGCAGCATTGCACAGTCCAAATGACATTACCTTAAACTGGTAATGAGGCCTTCCTGGGACTGTGAAATCTGTTTTTGGTCTTGCTGATTCCTGCAACCGAATCTGCCGTGCATATAGACATAGTTGATTCTTATTAGGCTTGATGACTAGTGTTGTGCTGTTATTCCATTCAGCCTTAGTAGCAAATTCAATTATGTCTAGCTCTAACATTCGGTCTAACATTGGGTAATATCGCGTCTCCCGTATCAATAGTGTGAGTTTCTAAATGCGTTTTTTCCGAGACCATACTTAGTGTAACATTTAAACGAGCTTTTCAAGCTCTGTCGATTGTTGTTCAGTTAACTCATGAATCTTCATTTCCGGTTCTGCTATTGACATATAATTAATAACGCCAGAATCCATACATATTTTGATCCCTAATCGTTGCCAGAAGTCGTAACCTAATATGAGATCTTGTTGGAGATTTGTAACAAGATAGAAAAATATTTCCTCGATTTTATTTCCGCATTGTATTTGGGTTTTGATTCGGTGAATTTTGCCATCTGCAGTCCGAATAGCTGATTTGAAATCCATTATACCCGTATTCATCTTTTCAGCATTGTCAATACAATTACGACCTAAACAACTTATCGCCGCTCCACTATCCATTAGTCCTTTCAGTTTGAGACCTTTTACTTTCACTTCCATATAAGGTCTTATATCACAATCTTCTCTTAAAATGGTTGATGCTATTTCCCTTCTCTCTTGTTTTCTTTTCTGGAATCTCTCTGCCATTTTTTTATTATAATTTTTAAGTCTAATTTCATATTTTATTAGTTATTTTAAAAAATTCTCTGATTTCCTATCTTGTAACAGAATTTTTGCTTCTATTTAAGAAATTTCTGAAGTTGTTTTAAGGTTGTTAGTTTGGTTTCCGTTATAGTGTCGGTTGTATATTTACATTTCACTGGAACTAGTTTGTCGTAGAACATGTTGGTCCAGTTTTCAACATATTCTTCTGACTGTTTCCCTTACATTTTGGACAGTTAGGTGAGATTACGTTGTCGAACTCACACCTATAACAAAATAGATTTCTCTGCATTAAAGTACAGTCGATAAACGTGTGGCCGGGAGCTTTGAAATTCCAGCAAATGAGTTGTTTTTCTGGGGTACTTGGTTAATGGCTTCGATTTGAATTTGGCTTTCTTCTTCAGACATTCCTCTACATTCTAATTCACTTATCCTGCGAAAATTGTTTTGTTGCCGGTGTGGTTGCCTCTTTGAAAGATTCCGTTCGGCTCTACGGCATTCCTCAAGTAATTGATCTAAAGTACTCATCTCCATGGGGAAAATTAATTGCATCACGCCGTCTTTGAGATTGTCTTTTACTAACCGTACTAGTTCGTATTCTGGAATACTACATTATAGCTGATTTTGTAGTTTCACGATCTCGGCTATAAACGTGTCGGTTGATTCAGTAGGATGTTGACGTCTTTCCATGATTTTTCTTTGGATCTCAAAGTCGCTTTCGAATCACCTGAACTTATGGATCAAATGGTATTTTAAATGTCCCTATTCATATGATGGATTTTGTCTTCTAAAGTTCCAAAACCATTGTTGTGCGCTCCCTGATACTAAGTGGTGAAAACCCTTCATAAAGGTACTCTAAGGGCATTGATAATCTTCGCGTAAAGATTCAACACAGAACACAAAGTCTTCCACACTTAAAACTTGGTTGTTGCCATCATATTTAATGCCCCATTTTTCTATCTGTAATGGCGAATTATATTGATGTTGTGGTTGGGGTCGAGGTGAGGGAAAATGTTGATCGACTCCGCTATCTATAAGGATCCAGAATATATATACTTTATAGGGTCGGAAAATTATATTATAGAAATTACAAACGGAATGACAAACTTATATATACCGTTCTCACGAAGGTGAAGGGTATAATAAAGAAATAAACAAGACAAAAATATAAATTTGCAATTCTTTATTCTTAAATGACAATTTTGTCAGGACCTATAGGTATAATAAAAATGATGTCATGCCGGTGGTATTAATGGTCAGCCACTTATGTTTTCCTGAGGGCTGGAATGTGTAAGTACAGCTACTAACTAAAACCACATCCCGTATTCACTAGTTTGTCAGTACCAAATGTGTTTTTATTTAGAACAACGTACCCGTCACAGTTTGTGTGTTCATAAATCATGAAATTTGGAACATTTGTAGATCTATTCTTGGAGGGTGTTATTGGTTTTTCAAAACTTGGACTATGAAGGCGCAAAAAGGTGGTAAAATGGATGAAAAGCGGTTAAAATTAGTACTTTTGAGCATAAATATAAATTATTGGTTTACTAAAGCCAAAATATATTCCATTAAGCATTTTTTCAGAAATATGAATTAGCATAGTACTGTTGGGGAAGTTGGACCAAAAGGGAACAAAAAGATATGAGAAGAGGGGGAAACACTTCTTTTGTGTTTTGAGAGCAATTTTTCTGTTCTACGCCTTTTTATAATATCGGAAATATGCATATTTTAGGAGCCCACCCAAAGGGAAAAAAACGGTAAAAAAGGAAATTCTGTTTTGCTACATAAAATATCCCAAACGAATCAAATTTAAAATATTAATATTTAAATGGAACAAAGGACTAGCAAATGTCATATTTTTGGGCGATTTAAATTTAAGGAATAAAAAAGTGTCATTATCTGTTACTAGGAGGGCGTAAATGGGGTAAAATGGGTGAAAGGCAGTTAAAATTAGTACTAAATTAATTCTATTTTTTTAGTATTTTTGCTAAAAATATTCACCTATACAATTTATTTCATATTGAAGCTTACAGACAAATATAATTTTTTGCATGCGAAATATTACGCAGCAACTTGTTAACATATGGGAAATTCTCTTTTTAACACCTTAGAAGTACAGTTATCTTCTCGTGAATAATTTTTAGCAAAAGCCGCCAAAGTTATAGCGGTTTAAAGTTAACAGTTACAAAAAATTACCAAAATTACCAAATAGACTATTTAAAATTAATACGTAGATTAAAAATTATGATGTTTTAATTTATACATTCGAATGCATTTTTTAAAAATTGCATTACATGCGAAATCGTTGTATTTTTTCAAACGGCTTATACATATAATTTTATTAATTTTAATTAGCGGAAAGGGTGTTGTGCTTCACAAGTTTTTCTGAATTTGAAAACACTGAGCCTTCTGCACACGAGAAACTTTTATGCAAATATTTTTGTGGTTAGCCAATAACTGCTTGTTTACAATTATCTTCTGCTTCCATTTCTGAATTTAAATGAGTATATAATATAAAAACCGTTAAAATGAAAATCTATATAAATTTCGGCTTGTATTTTGGCCAAGAACCATCTAAATATCTTTATCCTGTCTGATTGCAGTGATGAGGATACTGTTGCTGCTGCCTGGGTGTCTGACAACTCCAAATTCTGGCTTCTAAGCAACTACATGGCGTACGACCAGCCTCCTAACCGCCTGGTCAGAAATAATGTGCGCGAAGCTGAAAGGCGGCATATACCGTTGGTTATTGGTACAGACCCCAACGCGCACAACACGGTCAGGGTAGCTCAGATGTCAACATACGAGGTGAATATCTTCTGGATTTTCTATTAGATAAAAACCTAGTAGTATTAAACAGAGGTTCAGAACCAACTTTCGTTGCGAAGATGAAGGAGGTACTGGATATTACGGTTGTAAATGCAAAAAATATTGATATTGGAGTCATTCCACCCCTGCACTGGAGTGTTCCACAAGGAGTGTTCCTTCTCTGATCATTGCTATGTAGAAATTGAATTTCGAAAACCCGTAAGTTGTGTCGTAGATTATTTAACGAGGCAAAGAGATCTGGTATATGGTCTTTTTATAAGTCAAAAGTTAATGAATTTAATCAGGTACGAAACGCAGATTCTGGATAAATTCTGTAGCTCTATAGAATGCTCTTCAGATACAAGTCGTCTTCGCAAAATCCTGTCTAAATCCCCTTCTGCCCAAGCTATATTCAAAAAGTGGACAGAAATTCGACAGCAGGTAGTCAGGAGACACTTGAGCTTCTCGAACTTGTTAACACTGTGAATGTTAAGATAGACGATGACATCATCAGCTGGGCAATTAGGAGTTTTGACAACTATAAATCGCCTGACAACTATAAATCGCCTGATGACATTATTCCAGCGGATCTCAGGAACACACTTGCTTGACTGCTAAGTTGCTATGGCCCTGTATGGATCCTCATAAAACATCCTACATATTAGGGCTTAGTAGAACACTTTGTTATCAACTCTTACTGGTCATTCCAAGTTCGGTTTGGTCTTCCATACAATGACTTCTGTAGGTGCTGTCTAAATAAAGAAGAAACAATTACTCATCTTCTGTGTAAATGCCCAGGCCTTGAGTCGATCCGTTATAGGGCAATGAGGTCGGCATATTTTTCTGATATATAGAATCTATCAACTGTTCAACTCGAACGTATTCTAGCATTCTTAAAACTGTCGAAATGGGTGTGTAAATGATCACACTCTATTATCCTCACTTATCGTACAGGCTCGTTACTATCTCTTTTTATTCTTTCTATTTTTCACTTCTTAAATACTACCCATTACTGTCTCTATCGCTCCTTTCTCCTTTTTATATCTTGTTTTCTATTCAGACATTATAAAGGGACCTTATTTGTAAAGCTATACTTGCCTAAGTATATAATCTGCTGAACCTATCCTATCATTGTCAGCCAACGATTAATGTTATGTGATACCAATTTTAATAAGCGGTTTAGGTGTGCTTCGTCGAATTGTCTTGTAACACAAGAAACACCGCGTTTTCAGCGAATAAGAAATTTTAATGAAGTTTCTTTTGCAGTTAACATATCCTAGCATATCTACAATTAACTGCATTTATCATTTTTAAAATTAAATGAATTTTTAACGCAAAAAACCGTTGAAATGAAAATCTGTTCGGTTAACTTAAATTTTGTAAAGAATTTATATATTTACATGAATGAACTTTTTTATACTTATTAAAATCATTGCAAATTACCATCATTGCCAGATACCGGTTGATGTATAATGTCCCCAATTTAAATAGCGGCTTAGGTGTGCTTCATCGATTTTTATTGTGAAAGAAACCCCGCGTATTCACTCCACGAAAGGGGTGGATTAAATTTTTTGATGCAAACCAATTCTTTCTATATAAAGATTACTGATAATATTCAGAATTTAAAATTTGTTTATAATGCGAAAATTCACTTAAGTAAAACATGAAAAATTAAAATTTTTTTGTATTCACTGTAACATCATTGCATGCTAACATTTTATCGCGGCTTTATGATTTCAACATGTAAAATTTCAAAATATTTCGGTCACGCGATATTTGCGTTATATTGAAGCTACGAAAAAGCCCTTTTTTCAAATTTTTCAAGAATTTTTTTTAAAATCCAGTGCAATGAATACAATGACTTGAATTAATAAATTGTTCAAAGTTGGTTTTCTGAGTCAGATGGATACAGCTTTTATATTCAAGACTTAATAAGGACAAATAAATGCAATTTTTATCGTAAGGACAACAGAGGCGGAGTTCTGTTGTGGGGTGCCATATCCTAATATGGCACTGTTAAATTTGTATTTGAGACTAACAAAGTCGATTGAAGCGTTTTCACAAATTTGAAAAAAATTTGTTTATGAGTAAGGCCTATTAGTTTTATAAATTTTAAATTTTTCCCGACTACATTATTATTACACCAAAAGCAAAATAAAAGTAACAACAACGCTAAACAAAAACAAGTTAGAAGTTATAGCCGGACGAGGTCGACCATATAATAACCTAAACCTGTAATCTCTATGAAGAAAACAAACTTTTTAACAAACTTTTTTCAGAGTTGCATGGAAAGGTACTTTTTTGTGTATACACGTGGATAAGTAAATAAAAAAATATAAACAAAGAAGAAACTACATAAAAAGTAAACAAAAAGATAACAAACCATTGATATATTTGTGAAATATTGAAATATCGAAATAAAAATTAAAATCCTCTTTGAGCACTAAATATGAAATGTGTTATCAATAGCGAATCGAAAAACGAATCGATCTAAGTATTAAGTGTACTTTCTATGAGATGCTGTGATGTAACAAACTTTGAAGATATTACAAATTTAACAAAGGTGTTTATGCTTAAAAAATTAAAAATGTTCGTTGAGCAGGAAAACTATAATATGTGATCGATAGGGTATTAATAGACAAATCGAACCGTATAAAGATATTTTTCCTGAGTACTTGCTATTAGCCGGTATACCGTAACAAACCTTGACAAATTTGCAAAATTTAATGAAAAAGTTTTTATACTCAAAAATTTTAAAATATTCGTTGAGCAACAAAAATACAATATGTGATCAATAGGGAATCAATAGACAAATCGAACTGTATATAGATTTTATCCCTGAGTACTTTCCATAAGATGGTATAGCGTAACAAACTTTGGAAAATTGGCAAATTGACAAATTTAATGAAAAAGTTTTTATACTAAAAAATGTTAAAATGTTCATTGAGCAGCAAAACTAAAATATGTCATCAATAGGGGATCAATAGACAAATCGAAACGTGTATAGATTTTATCCCTGAGTACTTTCCATTAGCCGATGTACCGTAACAAACTTAGAAAAATTCGCAAATTTGATGAAAAAGTTGTTATAGTACAAAATTTTAAAATATTCGTAATAATATGTAATATGGAATCGATAGGGTATTAAAATACAAATCGAACTGTATATAGATTTTGTTCCTGAGTACTTGCCATAAGACGGTATAACGTAACAAACTTTTTCATTAAATTTGCGAATTTTTCAAAGTTTGTTACGTTATACCGTCTTACGGCAAGTACCTAGGAAAAAAACCTTTATACCGTTCGATTTGTCTATTGATTTCCTATCGATGACATATTTTGGTTTTGCTGCTCAACGAATATTTTTGCGTAAAAAACCTTTTTCATTAAAAACCTTTTCGTATTAAATCTTTATACGGTTCGATTTGTCTATTAATACCCTATCGATCACATATTATAGTTTTCCTGCTCAACGAACATTTTTAATTTTTTAAGCATAAACACCTTTGTTAAATTTGTAATATCTTCAAAGTTTGTTACATCACAGCATCTCATAGAAAGTACGTCGAAGAACACTTAATACTTAGATCGATTCGTTTTTCGATTCGATATTTTAATATTTCACAAATATATCAATGAGTTTGTTATGGTTTGATATCATGTTTTTTACGTTTTTTATGTATTTTCTTCTTTGTTTATATTTTTTATGTACTTATCCACGTGTATACACAAAAAAGTACATTTCCGTGCAACTCTGAAAAAAGTTGCCAAAAATCCCCCTGTTTGTTTTCTTCTTGTACGTAACCTGTATAAGAATAAAATGTGATTAAGTTTTCATAATAAAGCATTTAAGTTGAATTGTACCTTGCCTCAGATAAGTATACCATTTATTGTTTAATAAAACTGTGGATATTTAAGTAAAATTTTGATGGGGGCTTTTTATAGACGCTAGGGTCAAATGAAGCCCTATAATTATAAAGTTTATGAGGGTCATCAAGGCTAGTATAGAAATTGGTTTTGCAGCTTTTTGTCGAGAGTATATTAAACATAATTATGAATTTAAAAACTCTATTTGTTGTGTTAAGTTGTATGGAGCCAAGGTGAATTAATGGACCGATGTTAACTATTTTCAACAGGCTTCGTCTACGGTACTAAAGAAGATCATATACCACATTTCATTGAATTATCTCCAAAATTGCGAACTGTAGTTTGATTACAAGGTTTACAAGCCCTATTCGGGGGTACAGTTGTATCGGGGCACGTTGAAATAATGGACTGATCTTAAACATTGTCAATAGGCTTCATTCCTATTGAATTGTCTTCAAAATTGCGCCCTGTAGTTTGATTACAAGGTTTACATGGACGGATAGACGGACGGACATAGCGAAATCAACTCAGAGAATGGTTCTGAGCCGATTGGTATACTTTAAGGTGGGTATAGGACCAATATTATTGTGCGTTACAAACATCTGCAGAAACCCAATATACCCTCCCCACTAAAGTGATATAGGGTATAAAAAAAAAACAAAATACACAAGGCAACACACATCTAAACATACAAAAAGAAATACAAGGAAAACAACGCAATAAAACCAACCTACATCCAAATATACGAACAGAATTCACAAAAAGACATAACTCAATGAAGCCAACAGCATCCAAACCAACAAAATACACAGCGTAATAGAACCAAATTAAATATTAACGGAATGACAAACTTATATATACCCTTCTAACGAAGGTGAAGGGTATAATTAAATAACAATTTAATACTTATACATTAAACATTTATAGAAACATACCTATAAACTTTTTCAATATTTTTCTAAAAAAAGTTGGTTATTTTTTGCACACGTTTTCTACTTTTTATAATTTTTCAAGTCCAACATAAAATGTTAAATTTTAGACCATAAGTCATTTCCTATATTAAATAATATTTAAGTTTTATAGTCAAAATATTGTAACCTCGTAGTCTCGACTATTGTTTTGTTTCGCGTTCTCGTCGGCACATATTCTCTGCTTGCGTACATTTCATGTTTGTATATTTCTGCTTGCATGGCATCAATATTATTGACTTCGAATAATTTGTGTAGAAAAATATTTTTATATTGTAGGAAAGCAATATGAAATATTTGTGGGTATTATAAATATGAGAGTAAATTGCTGCGTCTATATTGCATGCGGAAAAATTTTATATTTGTTTGTAAGCTGCAATAGCTTGTAAAGGTAATATTTTTAGAAAAACTACTAAAAATATTTCGAATGGGAGCAATTAAAAATATTATTTTCATAAAACATGTTTATATTTTAAATTTGCATTTTGATTACTAATATATTAGTAATTTTAATCTCTGCTTAAATATAACTAAAATATTAAATATTGTTCACAAAAAATTATAAGGAATTTGTTCATAGGAGACTTTAAGAATTTTGAATATTTAAGTATAATGTTATAAAATCACTTAAAACCACGGGCAACGCCGGGAACAAAAATCTAGTAGTAAATATTTCTTGTCATTTAAAGTGTTCATAACACCCCCATCATAATAGGAGTGTAGCGCTGAAATTTATTAAAAAGAAGTTTTATAGCAACAAAAATGTTCCTAAAGGCCTTATTCCGAAAATCACTCTCATGTCTATATTAATTTCAAATGGTAAAATTCTGTAAATATAAAGTAAATGAGAAGATCTTCCAAAATTTACTTTAATTTTACGCACAAAATTTAAAGATGGTGGGTAGCGCAAATTCAAAATTTTAAAAAAATCTATTTTTTTATTTAAAAAAAAATTCTATTTTTTTATTTTTTTTAATTTTTTAGCCTATTTTACAATTTTTAAAAAATTTCGTTATGTTATAGTTTTTTATTCAATAAAGCATTATATTTTAAATCATACATAAAACCGATTACTTTCGATTTCATGAGACCAATCCATTTTTATAGTTTAAAAAACTAATTATTGGAATTTATGACAACACCGATTAAAATGTCAGTTTAAAAGCTATGAATACAATTGGAAGAAATGTGTCAAACTTTGTCGTTTGAAATACGTTTTTTGGGGACCAAATGGTTTCATGTTATTTATTGGTTATCTGAACGTAAAACGGAATTCTATTATACTAGTTCTTCAAACTATGAGATGAAACATTTATAAAAAAATGTTGTAGGATATAGAATATGACATTAAACATTTATTATTTCATTACAATTTCAGTCTTTTTGAGCTTATCAATGCTAAAAAATAATAAAAAATTTTATTTTTGGAGCATATATTTTAAATTTTAAGAGCATATTTTGAGTTTTTACGGCATATTTAAAGCGCTTTAAACACTTTTTTAGAGCATGTTTTCGGTTTCCTTGGTTATTAAGTAAGAGTGCTGTGCCGAATCTTATATACCCTTCACCATAATGTATTTTAAACATCTTTTATAAATTTTAAATTTTTTCCCGACTACATTATTATTACATCAAAAGCTAAACAGAAAGAACAACAACAACGCTAAACGAAATAAAAAAATACACAAGGCATATAAAGCAACAGACATCTAAACATACATAACGAAAAACACAGAAAAACAAAAATAACATCGCAATAAAAAAACATAAAAAAATTATGACATTTTTTGATGAAATTTTCAGAGGTTGTATCGGATTTTTGCTCATATCTCCGTTATTTACCGACCGATTTTGCTAATTTTAAATAGCGATCTTTTCGAAAGCATGTCTAATAGAATTATTGAAGATTCGGATCTCGCCGATATCTGGGGTCCTCTAAAAACTGATTTCAACAGACAGACAGGCGGACATGGCTTAATCGACTCCGCTATCTATAAGGATCCAGAATATATATACTTTATTGGGTCGGAAAATTTTATTACAGAAATTACAAACGGAATGAAAAACTTATATATACCCTTCTCACGAAGGTGAAGGGTATAAATATATGAAAAAATATATCTTGAAAAACAACATAAATATTTTATACAATGTGTAATGAATTTTAAAGGTTTGTCATGCAATTTGCATCCAAGGGATCTCAATTTATTTCGTACTAGCTTTTTGTACCTGGCGTTGTCACAATTTTAAATGATTTAAGTATAATATTAAATCTATATTTATTCAAATTAATATTGACTTTTATTTGGAATTTTTAATAATTTTCTCCGTTAAAGCATGATTTGAACTCTTCAAAGCATTTGAAAAGGTACTTTACTAAAATTTGAGAAAGTTAATACAAAAAAATATATTTTCTTAAGATGCCTTCACGGGATCATACTTTACGTAAGTAAATTCTAATGAAAAAGTAAGATGAAATTCCATCCGTATTTTATAAAAAAGAGAATAAAAGTCGCATGATTTATACTTTTTGTGTTTACACGATTGGTATAAAACAATAAAGTAAGATGGAAACAGCTGTTTAAATTTTTTTGAGTATACATAAAAATATATCCCTGATAAAATGTGACGAAGAGAGCCATAAGAATGTCAAATTTTACATCCATATTTTCTTTCAATGTATGAAGATTTCATTACATATTGCGTTTAGACGGTCCCATTATGTGCATGTGTGAAGGGGCTTTAGAATAAATAATATTCATGTTTCGAAAAGCTTTCCAAAACAGTCTTGAAGTATGTGGTTCAACTTTCATAAAATTCGGTTTAGTCGTTGTCATAATAAGACGTAATTACATTACAAAATGTAGCAAAAATACAATTATTTCCTTTGCAGTTTAATTTGTCAAAAATATTTATATTTTTGAAATATTATATTATAATATTTCTGCCGTTTTAGATGCTAAATCGAATTTTCGCATTAAAATAGCCCAAAATTAGTATTTTGGCACAAAAGTACCAATTTTACCCGTTTTCCTCGTTTTCACCAATTTTTTTCCTTTCTTTTTGGAAAATCGTATAGCCAATTGACGCTTCCAGGCGTAAATCTTTCTATGTTCCAAATTTGCAAAAATCGGTTCATCCATTTAGGCGTGACTGACGCACAAACAAACAAATAAACAAACTTACAAAAAATCTATAACATACATACACACAGAAAAAAGATCGATTGGAAATCGGTTACCATGATAAATATTTAGTTAAATTAATTAAAATTCTATCGATGTTAATAAAAATCTGTAATTTTCTATATTCATTACTAAAAAACCATAATTAAAAACGAATTGTGGTGTTAACAATTTCCATATCAGTAATTTGAACTGAATTGTATCGGTTATTAATTATTTTTATGAATTCAGTAAAAGAAGCCGATTTTTATTTAGAATTGAAACGTCAGAACATCAAATATTAGTCGTTGCAACTGAAAAATAGTAGAGAGTAAAAAATATTGGGCACTACAACCAATTATTAATGGAAACAATTATTTAAGATTAAATGATGATTAAAGGAACCAATTTCGATATTCGCAACCAATAAGTTGGTAATTTTAGATGACGTACATAAAAATAAATAAAATAAAATGAATTTATATTTAATAAAAAGACAAATTACATTTGAGGATAAATAAATACGGAAAAATCGGATATAAAGGTAATGTTAAATATGTTTTATATCTCCTAATCTATTTTGTGTTATTTTCTATTAGTTTTCTTAATTTTACAGCTGCGGAAAGGTAGTACTCCTTTGGACATGTTAGACAGGATGAAGAACAAAATCCCCGGCACATAAACATCAAATTTTCATCAATCATCAAATAATATATATACATTTTGTAAGTTTATACAGATTCATATTTTATTGTAAATATTTTAAATAAAATGAAATACATATTTTTTAAAAATACACATAATCCACAAATTGGTTTTTAATAAATAATAATTTAAGTTGTAAATACCAATAATTTCAATCCTGATTACAGAATAATAATCAAAAATAGTTGTGTACTCCATATATTCAATAAGAGTAACCGAATTTTACAATAATTACAATCGAATAAAGGTATAGTTGTGAGAACCGACTGAATTCGATTGGAAACAAATTCGGTTATCACAACGAATCTGTTTTCTCTGTGTACCTATATTAGGATTACGATTTTGGCATTATTTTCGTTGCTTTTTTGCAAAAGCGAAGGGCTAAGTCTATCCTCTATTTTTTGACATTTTCTTTCGTTTATTACGAAGGAATTCATGTTACAATAATTTAAAACCAATTTTGTTCGTTATTTTAAGGAACGAAGTTAAATTTTAGTTTTAGAAGAAAAGGCTGTAAATATTTTTGAACGAAGCTTCTCGCCCTCCTGTAATAAAAAGGAAACGTACATTTTAAAATTATCTTGTATACCGTTATGTAGACTGCAGAGCTCTCTTTATAATACAAAAAAATTCACATACCCACCAAAAAAGGACTTCCAAAACGAAATAAAGTAGAATTTACTCCATGAAAGTACATTCATAGGAAGGATGCCCTTTTTAATTGATTATAAATTCACTACATCTGAAGTCATTCTCAAGAAATAATTTGTGTGTTATTTTTTTGTCTCGAATAAAATTAAAATAAAAAATAAATAAATTACAATCATTTATCAATTAACTCTAAAATAAAAAAATTCACTTGTGCTATTTTTGGAAGTACTTTGTTTTTTTTTTTTTTGCTGGGTACAATTGCACGATTCGATAATTTTTTTCAGGTTAAACTTTTCAAATCTTGCAGCAGTGAGTCAAGTTTAAAAATAATCAGCTGATGCAATAACAACACTATGAATATTCCGCTTATTAAAACACTTCGTACACACAGAAAAAAGATCAGTCGGAAATCGGTTGGCATTATAAATATTTTTAATAATCACAATATACATTTAATTGTTATTATTAAAATAATGTAACTTCAACTATTATTCTATGTTAAAAACCAAAAGAAAGTAATTTGAATCAAATTAAGGTCTAAACAACTGTATTTATAGTTAACATAATCGAATCGTAATATTAGGTAAACTATCTATAAAATTCGATAGATAAATAAATTCGGTTAATGTATAAACAATTTTCAATTCGGTATTCCCAACGAATAAAATGGTTATTTTCACTTGACGTTTAGAAATAAAAACATTTAAAATGAATTTTTAATTTATAATAAAAATCAATAAAACAGAAAATAAACAATAAAAATTGCAGCAAGGTATGTTTGATACCTATTCAGTAATCATGATTAGATTTACTAAGGTTTTATTAAGGTTTGTAACTGCATCTCATTTTCTTTAATATGTATCTGGTCGTTTTTTAATAATTTTCCTCAAATTTAATGTAGCTTCTCAAGAAAATCATGTAGAGAAAAATGTATGTTTCAAAACAGTGTTGGATCTGGAGCAAATTTAAATTTACGCGAGTGTAAAAGTACTTTTAAATATTAAAGATGTATGTAAGCATTTATTTAGATAGTAAGTCCACCAAGAATAAATATAAATAAACAAAAAATTATGTAATTTATAACAATAGAGTGTTTCGATTATAAGAATTGAATTTTTTAATACCATTTGCAGTTGCGCTAACCAATATATTCAGTTATTCTTATTAAAAAATTCGGTATAGGGAATTGAAATATTCGGCTATTGCAAACAATTTATGTAATATTTGTCATAACCGACCAAATTCGATTGGAAACAAATTCGATTACCACAACGAAACTGTTTTCTCTGTGTAGCACATCCAAATATTATAACAATGTAACGAACTATGTGTTTATGAATGATTATCAGTATTCGGATAACCAGTATTCGGAGAACCAGTATTCGAAGAACACAAATGTAAAGTAGTCACAAACCGTTTTTACGTGTTTGGTAGAAAGGTCCTTATTATAGTTCATAAAACAGTGTTTATAACCGTTTTAAAATAAAAAAATATATTTTGGAATTTAGAATTCTGATTGCCATTTTAGATTAAAACCTAAATAAAAATAACAATGTAAGTTTCTTTATATGTTTTTATGATAATACAAATTAATCAATTAAGTGAGAAGTTAAGTTTTTGTGTTATATCGATTTTGTGTGAAGAATGCTACTGCGCAGAATCGGGATTTTATTATATTGTTAATATTTTCAAATTCATATGTAAGATGTATATGAATTATATTACGAAATCAAAAATTTACTAATATTTTGTTTGTTTGTTATTTATCTATCAATGCATTTTAATTAATATACCATATTACAATTATTGATTTTGAACAACAATAATACATTTACTATTTTAAATTTAATTTGGTTTTGCTAAATACATATAAAGGGATTGGCGAGTTTAAACACAACTTACATACTTTTAATAAAAATTAAATTGGGAGGAATAATATAACAATTTTATATTAAAGGGATAAAAAACAACTCCTTGGATAAACAACGTCCATGCCTACATTATAAAGCACTACAAAACAAAGCTCTCTAATAATGTTTATAGTGGAGTAATATAGAATATTCTAAATGATTTCTCCATTATAAGCTCTTAAGCTTTATTTTATTCTAGTTTTATGTGGACTAAGCAAAATAATGGACTGTATTCAAAAATTCAGACTTTTATTAAAGTTTTAGAAAATAATTAAAGTTTTAAATGGGGAATATCGATTTTATCAGTTTTTTGATCAATTTTGAGATTTATTAAAAAAATTTTCCACTTTATTGTAAAAACGTAATGTGCACGAAATAAGAATTTCGTAAAAATAAAAAACACAACAATTGGTTAAACAATTTAATAGTTATTGTAAATTCTTCAGGCCATTTACGTGTCTTACAGGTAGGATCAACTAGAGGAAGGGAAATTTCCCCCCAAAACGAAAAATTTTAATACAAAATAGAAAAAGGAAATTGAATAAAGAAAATGGTGAAATGGAAAAGGAAATATAGACTTCAATACAATTTGTATAAATTTTTTAACTTATAGTTATGATGAAATATTTTTAATTATTTAAATTATGTATAATATTTCGTTTTATAATATCTACATTTGGAGAAAAAACTATAAAAGTAAACATATCATTAAAACAGCAAAGTAGCTTTCTAAACGAATCTGCCATTGCGAAGTTAGTTTGAAAGGTTTTGACATATAATGGTTTACTATGTCGTAATGGTTGCTGAGGGACATTTAATGAAATCTTACTTAAAAGAAATTCATAGAAAAGGTTTCCGTTTAAAAGATTTAACATAAATAAAACATTGTTCTGTGACGTTTCAATGTTGGTAGTTCTATTAAGGTAAGTCTTGCTGAATATGACATAAGTTTACGAAAGTCCCAATATATATGTTTCATGCAAAATAGTAGTTACTGTTTTTGAGCTTATTCAATATGGTCAACATGAACATTGGCCATGAATATGAAACAACTGTTTCGCATAGTTATGATCGGATCATTAAATTCTTTTGATCAACGTTTAATGAAAGACAAAACACCGTGAGCTATATTAACGGGCATTGTTATATGTTGAACAAATTGAATTTTACATCCAGCATAATTTCGAGATTAACAATATTATCAAATAACATTAATTTAAATCCATTGTGTAACGTACACAAAGCAACAGCTTTGATGATTGAGTAAGAGAAAAGATTCTTTGCTCTTAGAGAAAGGCAAGCTTAGGACTGCGGGAGCCATGTAGTAGCTAGCAAACAATCGAGCAAGGGGAGGTTCGGTCCTTTTTGACACAATCTCATGTTATTTTACAGAAAGTTTGTTTTATTGTAGACTCCCTATTTATTTTCTAAAGGTGTTTAAAAAAGTGGTTAAAGTAAATGGACCGGAATGACTACAAAAATAAAACCAATACTACACAAGCCCGTTCATAGTCATAATCTAAAGAGAAAAAACAAGACATATTTTATCCACTAGACTTAAAGTAAGCTCTTTTAGGTGTTGTTCAAGAGCACTTCTATTTACCCTCCCAATACCTGTGTTCTAGAAACATTTTTGTCTAGAATCCTGTGAAAACACTTCACTAATTTTTATGGAAATGTAATTTTTCCAGATCACAAGGGCCTTTTAACTGATTTGGTTTTGCTTTTTATAAGATCTTCTTTGCTCAGGATTAGGAGAAATAATATTTAACTTGTAATATTTATTAACTTTAATTAGTTTGTATATCACTTAAGGCTTTTAAATTTGGGACACTTGGTTTCAAAATTTTTAGAATTTTATGCACTTTAACTTAATTAAAGAAACTTTTGGCGATTTGGCTTTCGAAGAAACTTCTGGGTTTAAAGCCAATGTTAATATGGCCGAGACTTTAGGTTTGAGGCAGCATGAAACTTTATATAAATGACGATGTAATGACAACCGAGTAAAATTGACTAAGAAGTTTGTTAAGATGACGATAGAAACAAACAAAAAAGTAAAATGACCAATATGTTTGGCAATGACATGACTTACTTTACGTTATTTACTAAACTTTAATATTTTGCTACTTTAAACAAAATGCATAATTATCTTCTCACTTTTTTAAAAGATCTCACATTGAATTAAATTTACCAAATAGCTTTTGCCCTCATTAGTCGTGGACTTCATTATGGTAATAGTGATAATGAGTGAAAAATGTTTATAAACATTGTATATACAAAAGCTTGATTGCAATTGAAACATTTTAACATCATGTTGATATCTCGTACAACAAACTTAAAAAAATATATATATGTATATGGGATCAAATATAACCAAATTGAAACAGCAGTAAATTGCAGAGCTTTAAATGAAACCGATCATTACAAAACTATACAATAATTATGATTTCATAAAATTATTAGATAGAAAAAAGAAGGTTTATATTCGGAGGTCCTTGGCATGGTATGTCCCTACGACTTTTTCTTGCAAGTCTTCAATATGGTTGTAGTGTTTGCCGAGTTTTTCTTTTATTCGACACTTTATAAATAATGGAGATAAATTGGCATTAAAATGTTGTTCACTACTACTCTGAGCAAAGCTACGACGATATATTTCCTGACCTATTTGAAAACTTTGGGGCCTAGCTCGAAGGTTGTATTGTTTGCGATTAGTGTCATACTTATGCTTCCCGAATATGTTTCCTCAGATTAATACGAATCAAGTTGAGACTAGTGTCTCTTGATAAGTAATATGCGGGTTCATCAAGTACATGGTGTCCGCTGGGAAGGTATACTACTTTGATTTGCAGCCATTTTGGAAAACATTAGTCTTGACAATTCATATTTCGCAGTCATGAAGTAGGCACCTGGCAAAATTTATTATGGAAAAATATTCGATAAACCAATGCGTTTTAATTGTTAAAACATTTTATCAAAATCAGTCATCGATTACTGTGACGATGAGGAAGTTACGTGAAATTTTTGGGAGAAACAACGTACCAACAAAACGCTCCATTTATCGTGTAGTGAATGATTTCGAAGAAAGAAGGTCTGTAGGTGATAGGCCCAATCATGGACCACAACGTATTGCAAGATCGGCTGAAAACATTACTGCTGCTCAAGAAAGTGTTCAAAACAATCCATCAAGATCAACTCGACGCCGTGCTCAGGAGCTTGGACTTCAAAGAACAACTTTGGCCACAATTTTGCACAAGAATTTGCATTTATTTCCATATAAGGTTCAGTTGACACAAAAGCTTCTTCCACAAGACCATTTACGCCGCCGTACATATGCCAATACGATGTTATTGTTTCATTTGAATGGATATGTGAATAAACAGAATAGTCGGTTCTGGGGAGTGGAAAATCCTCAAATTATTCATCAGTCACCTTTGCATCCATTAAAAGTGTCAGTCTGGTGTGCAATTTGGTCAGGAGGAATCATTGGACCTTACTTCTTTGAAAACGAAAACGGCGTAATGGTACGTGTGAATGGGGAGCGCTATCGTGATATGATTGAAAACTTTTTAACGCCACAACTGCATAATTTGGGCTTGATTAACATGTGGTATCAACAAGACGGGCACATAGCATACAGCCGGGATTACAATGGAACTACTCCAAAACCTCTTTCCACAACAAGTTATTTCAAGAAATGGTGATGTTGATTGGCCTCCACGGTCGCCTGAGTTGACTGCTCCGGACTTCTTTTTGTGGGGATATCTGAAAAGTAAGGTTTATGCAAACAAACCAGAAACGTTTGAGCAACTCAAACAAAATATTCGTGATGAAATGAACGAAATACCGCGTGAAATGTGTGAGAATGTAATGATAAATGTGCTCAAAAGGGCTCGCATTTGTGAGGCTAACAGAGGCGGACATTTATCTGATATTGTATTCCATACATAATTGCCGACATTAAATAAATCATTTATAAATATATTATCCATTCTCTTTCATTTAATCAAAAATTATAAACAAACAAAGTAGTATACCTTTCCGGCGGACACCCTGTAGTTTAAGATTTTTCAGTAAACTGTATGTACTGCCATAGGTGACAATATCCAAACCAAACAGTGCATGGTAAGGTGTCGACAGTATGGCTTGATGTTGAGAATTCCTTAACGCACAACAAGTTCTCCTCCCATAGCTTATGTTGATTTTTTAAAAAGGCACGAATACCTGCTATTATGGATCTGTTCACCATTTCCGAATCATTACTTCGCGGAGAGTAAACCGCAGTATAAATATGATTTATTAGATAGTTGGTAAGAAACGCATTAAAATCGTTAGCCCGGAATTGGAAACCATTGTCGCTGATAATGGTTTCCGGTACCCAATAGCCATGAAGGATTTGTTTTTGTATATAGTCTGTGATATTTGTAAAGGTAAACTTTCGCATGGAAAACAACCAGTGAAATTTCGTTAAATGGTCTAGTACTATTAATAAACCGATGTTGCCAGTTTTACTTCTAGGGTAAGGTCCAAGCAAATCAATGTAAAAGCGTTGAAAAGGTGCTTGATTACCCATTTCTGGTTTTAGATTATAGTTTGGAGCTTTTGTACTTTTAAATACATCGCATTGTTTTACATATTCTCTAATGTCCTTTACTAAACCCGGCCAATAAAAATGTCGCCTAACTAATTCAATGGTTTTGGCCATTCCACCGTAAGCAGATATTGGGTCATTGTGAGCCCTTTTCATCACATCATTTCTTAATTTATATGGAATCCACAATTTCCAACTCTTTTTTTCTTATCTTCTCCATTATATTGTTCTGTGAGAATATAAAATAAATTATCTGCAACCCATCGAGCAAGTCGTCCTGTAAAGTCAGGTTGCCTCATGAGCCAGACGAGACTCGATTGTTCCGTAATTATTTCGAATTCCTGTAGCTAGAGATAGCAACGGAAACGTGTAATGGCCTTTATGGCTGCCAGGCACTCACGTTCGGTGACACTGTAGTTTCAATGTGCAGTGTTTAATTTTTTACTCATAAAAGCTACAGGCTTCTCATTTCCTTCTTCATCCATCTGTACTAGTACTGCACCTATACCTACATCACTGCCATCATAGTGAAGATAGATTTTTTTTTAAAAAATCTGGGTTCATAAGAACTGAGGCAGTTGTCAATTAACTTTTTATAGTTTCAAACACTTTCTGGGTATCAGGAGACCAGTAAAACTTCTTTTTTGTTGTTAAGACTTCTGTAATGGGAAAGACTATACTAGAAAAATTTTGGATGAACCTCCGGTACCATCCTGCAAGACCCAAGAAACCTCTAACTTGTCTAATGGTTTTAAGAGTTGGCCAATTAACTATAGCACTAATTTTTTGAGGGCCTGTAGTGATGCCACCATTGCCTATCACGTAGCTGTTCGAAATTGTTCTGATACACGAACAAGTATGGACAAATGGCTTTCTTATCGATCAGGCGGCGCATAGTTGAAGGGGCGTTACAGAGCCCGAATGGCATAATAACAAATTGATAAAGGGGCCTGCATGGTACAGTGAACGCGGTAAGTGGCTTGGCACTATCGGCTAGACCGATTTGCCAATAAGCTTCCTGGAGATCCAATTTGGATATTATATTGGCCTTTGGAAGTCTTGCAATATACCTTCTATTGAGGCAACGAATAAGCGTCCTTTTCAGTGACGGAATTAAGCTTCCTTGCGTCGAGGCAAAGACGGACTTTATAAGGGAATTGAGAAGGTTCAATTACCCCTAATGTCAACATCCTATCTATTTCTGCAAACATCAGTTTTTCCACTGCGGGAGAAACTGGATAAAACCTCTGCTTGATCGGCTTGGAATCTCCAATGTCGATCTCGTGCCTAATTAGACTGGTTCTCCCTAACCCTTGCTTTTCAAAATTGGGGAATAATGCTATCATAGCATTTAATTGTTGGCGTTGGGCAAGAGTTAAGGGAAAATCGAGTTCATCTAATGTAGCATTAGATTTAAGATTTTCTACAGACTGGACGTATGATTAATATTAGTAGACGGAGGACAATAACATAGCAAAGACTTATCTGTTATATCTACTGATTCAATTATATTCGGAATCAAATTGAATTCATTCCAAAAGTCAATACCAAGGATTAAATTCTGAGTAATTGATGGGATAATAAAGAGATAAATTGTACGTTTCTGACTTCTAAATTCTATCTCAACCGTTAAACAATCAATAACATGTTGAGTCTGACCACCGGCAGTTTTCACTACTGAACGGCATTTATGAAATGTTTGTAATTTGGAAAAATTTTTCTTAGCAAGCTCACCACCTATACAAGATATATTGGCTCCTGCATCCAGGAGTCCATACTCCTGAAAGTTTAGGAATGAAACCTTAGCATAGAACCGTTGATCTGCAGAGTTGGTAATTATAGCAGAGATCAAAAACTTTCTAAACAACCTAAGTTCATTGTAAAATAATCGCAATCTAATGGTATTTCGTTTGGGTTTTTGTTTTGAAATCATGGAAATTGAAGGCGAATTAAAAATTCGTTTCGACGCATAGTTTTGCCACTTCATATGGTACAGTAATTTTGGAAAAATTAATTTGTTACAGTTCAAATTTTCATAGTTTGAATCAAAATTTTCATTTTCCCTCTTCAATATTTTTATACTTTTGTCTACATTTACGTTGTTTGTTACCAGTTTCTCAGTATTATCTATTTTGCTAATATTCTGTGCTTCGATTTCATTGTTTCTACTATTTTCGAGTTTTTTGAAAAATTTATCATTCTCGAAGAACATTTAGAGCATTGTGGCTTGTATGTGTTCTTAGCTCCACAGCCGTAGCAGAACACTGTGCGTTGCATGAGACAATCGTCCTAAAAGTGACCAGATTCGTCACAATTCCCGCAAAGTACAACCTTGTCCTGTAATTGTCGATGAGATAGGAAGTTCTAAAAATTTTCCATTATCCAAATAATCTACTTTCGCTATGTGTTTTTTAGAAAATTGAGGATTTAGAGGGCGATAATCCAAATTTTTTCTAACACTTTCGTCATTCAGGAATGATTCTCTCATTTGTACCAGTTTTCGCAAATAAGAAATGGAATGAACTGGCGCATAAAGCAAATCTTGGCGGATTTCAGGCCTCAACTTTCTAGTCAGGATCTCGATTAACTCCATCTCAGACATAGTTGAAGGCAAGCGATTTATAATAGATGAAACGGAATCATAAAAAACATCGAATGTTTCACAAACTTTTTGCTTTCCATTCCTGATTTCTTCCTTTATGTCGAAAGAGGATTTAAAGTCGCGATATTGGCATTTAATGGCCTCACAAAATTCTTTGCAATTAAAAGATTCAATATGTTTTCGATACCGTCAACACCAATCCTTGGCCTTACCATTAAAAAGGACATTTAGGTTTTTGACGATAGGAGTAAAATCTCCGTTAAAATTATCATAAGTTAACTATCGAATTATGTAGAGAAATTCCTCTACATTCAAACCTGATGGAGAACCGTCAAATTTTATATTCCAGCTAGAGATAATGGCAGTTAATTTATCCATATTATAATTGGTGACATTAGAATGGGAGACAGATGATATATTGACCCTATTTGCCAAATTTTGAACCGATGTTCTTCCATGCCTATATTCAGTACGACTGGTATGCGGTTGACTATTAGCATTAGGAAAAAGGTTTAAATTAGTCAGTGAGATTGTTTTCAATCATTTGATTTAATTGATCGTAATCTATAGTAGCCCTAGCGTTTCTAGAAAGTCTAGCATTTAAACAATTTTTAAGGTTTGGGGAATTTTCTAGACTTGCCCTGGAGTAAAAACTTCCTCAGAGTCATTAGCTACATTATTGAATTTATGTGACGAACGCTGGCTCTCGTGAAAAAGGTTTCTAACATGGCTACGAGTGTTGTATCGATTTCTTGTGATCTGTTTTAACGTAGGATTTTGTTTATTTACAGGATTCAGTTTCTTCAGATCTACTAGTTCACAGGGACGTTTACATATAGGACATTCTGTATTATTGGAAAAATAAAATTCAATACACGAACGGTGAAACGAATGATTGCAATTTATAATATTTAAATAATCGTCATTTTCTGCAATCAATTTATTGCATATCTGACAATTAGGCTCTGATTCGGAAACAACTACAGATTTAAATTCTGCGTTAATAGGTAAAACGGAAGCTGAAGCAGCAGCTTCATAAGGAGATGTTCTCGAATGTGACATTTCAAATGAAAATAGTTTAATCAAAGTTACAAACGACTCAAAAACTAAACAACAAAAAAAAAACAAAAATCTTAGTAATTTAAAATTACTTTTATCCTAAACCAAATACACAACTTTTTTGACCAAATTTAGACCAATAGCTACATAAATTGAATAATTCAAAAGTATTCAATTTAATTTTAGAATTATACGAAGTATTAAGTATTATTAAAAAAAATTGTTTTTTTAATAAATTTAGATAAGGATATTTTAGAAATATTTTTTTAAAAGATTTCAATTATTCAATCGTGAAAGTACTATGAAACTCAACAAGAAACTTTTTGAATATCAACAAAAACAAGCTTGAATATCAAGCGAATTCTTTAACTGATAATGTAAGTTTGTGAACTCTAAACCACCCAGCGGTAAACGAAACAAAGTACTTAGATAATATGCGATGACGTGAGTATGATACTCTAAGCGAGCAATCTAAGTACTTAGAGTGCAATCTATGCGTAATCCAACATATCAACTGATTTTTTAATGTTGTTTTTATTAAAAAAAAACAAAAATAAAGAACCGTTTCTTTTTTTGTTTTATACATAAAAGAAATGGAAAACAAAATTAATGTTTATGTTCAAAGAAGTTTTGTATTAGGAGTGACGTGTTTTTTAAAAGGTGGAAATATTTAACAAAAAATTGAACGCCAGTAATTTAAGGCGTTTGGTAAATAAGAAAAAAAAGGACAATAGAAAAAAAGGGAATGAAAATAATACAAGTGTTAATAATAAAATTAACAATCCCGGTGATACCATTCAATGTGAAGATGATTTAAATACTAAATTCTTTGAAACTCAATCGACCAACTCCTCGTCCATAACGGAAAAATTAAGTGCCTGGTACAACAAATATAATCCAGGGAGAAAGTGTTGTGACGAATCATTAAAAATACTAAAATGCGAAAATAGATAGATTATTGAATAAAGATGTATATCTGTCATTAAATTATTATGGATTCAATGGCAAGAGGGGGTTAACGGGGGTTACGGTAAGTTTATTTTACACTTCCTCATTTAAATATATTCTTGTAATTTCCTATTTTCCTTTCCAGAAGGTCTAAAGGAAGATGGCTATACCATTCAAGTATTTAAAAAGTAAGAGTGCTATATTCGGTTGTGCTGAATCTTATATACCCTTCACCATAGTGTATTTTAAACATATTAAGTAGTTTTATAAATTTTTTCCCGACTACATTATTATAACACCAAAAGCAAAACAAAATGAACAACAACAACGCTATACGAAAAAAAAACAAAATACGCTAAACGAAAAGGCATCAAAACCAATAGACATCTAACTAAACATACATAACGAAAAACACAGAAAAACAAAAACAAAATAAACAACGCAATAAAACCAACCTACATCCAAATATACGAAGAGAATCCACAAAACAAAAACACACAGCTGAATAAAACCATATACATCTACACACACTTGTACATCGTTTTCTAATATACAGTGTTGTTGTTGCTTAATTAACAATGCATGAAAAATAAATATGATATTTATTGATAAAATTTTCAGAGGTTGTCTCGGATTTTTGTTCATATCTCCGTTATTTACCGACCGATTTTGCTGATTTTAAATAGCGATCTTCTCGAAAGCGTGTCTAACAGAATTATTGAAGATTCGGATCTCGCCGATATTTGTGGTCCTCTAAAAACTGATTTCAACAGACAGACAGACGGACTTGGCTTAATCGACTCCGCTATCTATAAGGATCCAGAATATATATACTTTATAAGGTCGGAAAATTATATTATAGAAATTACAAACGGAATGACAAACTTATATATACCCTTCTCACAAAAGTGAAGGGTATAAAAAGGAAACTCAACACAGTTTCAAAATTTATAAGAAAAAAAGCAAAATTAATATTAACAAGTAAGAGTGCTATATTCGGCTGTGCCGAATCTTATATACCCTTCACCATAGTGTATTTTAAACATAATTGATCTTACAGTCTAGTTAATAAAAACATTAAAAAAATTTGAGTCGATTTAAGCCGAATGTTTCGGCGGCGGCTCAAGCAACTAAATATTGTTCGGCGGCGGCTAAGCTCCGACTCGAAGCTGGTCGACTTCGACCTCTAATTCATTGCTGGTAAACATTGACGAGACGTAGATTTTGTTTTTGTTTATCGTAAAAAAATTGTTTTAAAAAGCACTTGGAAAAAATTTGTGTTAGTTTTAAATTTCAAACTTACATTATTCGCATAAAAATTATTGTACAATAACTCACAATCTACTCTCATATAATTGAAAACGTTTTAAATACTTTTTTCTATTCATTAAAAAATATATTTGCAAAACAAAAGGGAAAATTATTTTATTTTAACAAAAAATGCAAATCATATTTGGATTCCAAACATACAAAAAAATACACAGCTGAATAAAACCAAATACGTCTACACACACACGTGTACATCCTTTTCTATGTACAGTGTTTTTGTTGCTTTTTTAACAATTTTTTATGAAATTTTCAGAGGTTGTCTCGGATTTTTGCTCATTTACCGACCGATTTTGCTGATTTTAAATAGCGATCTTCTCGAAAGCATGTCTAATAGAATTATTGAAGATTCGGATCTCGCCGATATCTGGGGTCCTCTAAAAACTGATTTCAAAAAAAAAAAAACAGTCTATAGAGATCCTTGTATCAAATATTCAAAACTTCAATATGACAAACCAGACATTTGTCTTACCAATAAACTTAAGTAAAAATTGGACAGGTATTCGCAACAGCAAATTATCTGTTTTTCCTAATACTTATTCAAGGTCCGATACCTCAGTATAAAGAAGTTAAAAATCAAATTGTTACAAATATCTAAAGTATTTAAGAAAAATTATATGACAAACTACATAACTAACCTAAAGCACATTAACTTATCTGTCGCTTAATTCGCAGAGTTAACTAAATTCCAGATAAGTGTTGTTTGTAATCTAACTAGACATGTAAGTTTGTAACATAATGTTTCAGAAAACTTAATTTTAATGAAATTTACTTATTATATTAAAAAAAAGACTATCGAAAATAGGAACAAAAAGCAAACAATGGGTTGTTTAACATTCGGGCCCCACGTTGGGCGCCATTATTTTATTTTCTGTAACGTACACAAAGCAATGACTTTGATGATTAAGTAAGAGAATAGATTCTTTGCTCTTAGAGAAGGCCACGAATAGGACTGCGGAAGCCTTGTAGTAGCTAGCAAACAATCGGGCAAGGGGGCTTTCGTTCCTTCTTGATACAATCTCCTGTTATTTTACAGAAAATGTTTTTATTGTAGACTCCCTTTTTACTTTCTAAAGGTGGTGGACCGTAATGACTACAAAAATAAAAACAAGACATATTTTATCCACTAGACTCAAAGTAAGATCTTTTAGGTGTTGTTCAGGAGCACTTCTATTTACCCTCCCAATACCTGTGTTCTCGAAACAATTTTATCTAGAATCCCGTGAAAACACTTCACCTAATTCATTATTCACCCTAGAAAACACATCACTTTAAATTCAGTTCGACATTATCGAACATTATTAGAGTTTTATAACTTTAAAATTTTGGTAAAAAATATTTATAAGATTATCGTATAGTTGCAAAGTTGTATAGAAGAAAATTGTACAAAGTATCTTATTTAAACAATAATTAACAAAAAACAAGTAAGAGTGCTATATTCGGCTGTGCCGTATCTTATATACCCTTCACCATAGTGTATTTTAAACATCTTTTATAAATTCTAAATTTTTTCCCGACTACATTATTATTACATCAAAAGCTAAACAAAAAGAACAACAACGCTAAACGAAATAAAACACAAAATACACAAGGCATCTAAACCAACAGACATCTGTTGGTTTAGATGCATCTAAAACAACAGACATAACGAAAAACACAGAAAAACAAAAACAAATATAACAACGCAATGACGCCAACAGCATCCAAACCAAGGGTGCCCAAGCCCTATGCGCTTGGTACTCTTTTGATTTTGTAAATGCGCTTAGCTATAGAAAGTGTGTTTTCTATACACTTATATGCGCTTAACACTAGCAATACGTTTTTGTTCTTAACAGTATACAAGCAAGAGTAAAACAACAACACTTTCGTATTCATTGCAGAGGGCGAAGTCGACATAAAATTAAATCTTGTACGTTTTTAAAATATAGTTTGGCACATAATAATTTATTATGTTACAGAATCAAAAATAATTGATCTTACAGTCTAGTTAATAAAAACCAGGGTACAGATAGCGATCGAATTCAATTCGCTCGCGAGCGAGTTTAATTTGAGCGATTTAAATAAGTCATTTTCCGGCGAATAAATCTATTCGACTCGCGAGTTTAATTTTTAAACTCGCGATAAGAGTTGAAAATTTAAAGAGCGTAAAATAGAACTCGCTCGCGATTCGAGTCAAAACGAGTTAATCGCGAGTTTTATAATTTTGTAAATAGAATAAATTAAAATTTTTAAGGCATAATCAATTTATATATAAATATGACATAACCAATTAAGTTTCACATTAAAATTATGTACGCGAATACATATGAACGTACATTATTTGCTGCAAAGTAGTAGACACTTCGTACATGCACACATACATACATACATACATACATACATACATACATACATACATACATACATACATACATACATACATACATACATACATACATACATACATACATACATACATACATACATACATACATACATACATACATACATAAATACATACATACATACATACATACATACATACATACATACATACATACATACATACATACATACATACATACATACATACATACATACATACACACATACATACATACATACATACATACATACATACATACATACATACATACATACATACATACATACATACATACATGCATGCATACATCATTCAACACGTGTTTTATTATCTTCATAATAAATTTTCCAAACCATTTGATTCACAATCAATAATCTAACTGCCTATTTCACAATACCGAAACAACATTTTCTTTCTTATAAATATATTGAAAACAAAAACAAAATTTTAAATTTATTTGTTGTTTTCAATATATTTGTAAGAAAGAAAATGTTCTTTTGCATTTAGAGAATAAATAATAAATAAAAAAAATTTAAAGATCACTTGCATGTCCATCAATATACATATGTACATACATAACTACAGATAAAAAACATACACATTTAAATAAAACCTACCTATACATGAACTGAATAGTCACTATAAAGGCTCAATTTTATGTTTCTCAGTGCTAAGTTAAAAAATTTACAAAAACAAAATACAGTACTTTCTAATTTTGATCATAATTTTGTTAAATCTTAGTGCTTTTTAATATACTATAAAAAATCGTTTTTTCAATTCTTTATTTTAATCAATGTTATATAATTTAAAATTTATATTTTTAAACAAGTGTTTTTATAGTGAAGTAGTAGTTGCTACATTTATTTTTTTATTTTTTCTATTTTCTACAAAAGTCCATTCATAAAATCAATGTTATATAATTTAAAATTTATATTTTTAAACAAGTGTTTTTATAGTGAAGTAGTAGTTGCTACAATACCAAAAGCAAAATTAATCGATAATAAGTAGATAGAATAAAAATTTAAAAAAACTAACACTTTTTAATACACTAAGAAGATAATTTAATGCAGAATCATTCTAGCTCTCAAAATTCAGAAGGAAAAGTGTTTGCACATTTTAGTAAATATATTTATTTCATTGTGGTCAGTTGTGTGATATATTGTGAAATATAAATTTTGTAATAAATTGTGTTAATTTAAAATTTAATATATCTAAAACATAGTTTAATATAAAAAAAGCATCAGTGAGTGCAAAACAGTATAATAAAGGAGAAATAAAAAAATATTATGAAGTC
>NC_060952.1:61022577-61024865 GCF_022045245.1 Lucilia cuprina | reverse complement strand
TAATATTAGCAGACGGAGGACAATAACATAGCAAAGACTTATCTATTATATCTACTGATTCAACTATATTCGGAATCAAATTGAAGGCATTCCAAAAGTCAATACCAAGGATTAAATTGTGAGTAATTGATGGGATAATAAAGAGATTAATTGTACTTTTCTGACTTCTAAATTCTATCTCAACCGTTAACCAACCTATAACATGTTGAGCCTGACCATCGGCAGTTTTCACTTCTGAACGGCATTTATGAAATGTTTGTAATTTGGAAAAATTTTGCTTAGCAAGCTCACCACCTATGCAAGATATATTGGCTCCTGTATCCAGGATTCCATACTCTTGAAAGTTTAGGAATGAAACCTTAGCATAGAACCGTTGATCTGCAGAGTTGGTAATAATAGCAGAGATCAAAAACTTTCTACACAACCTACGTTCTTTGTAAAATAATCGCAATCTAATGTTATTTCGTTTGGGCTTTTGTTTTGAAATCATGGAAATTGAAGGTGAATTAAAAATTTCACGTCGTTTCGACATATAGTTTTGCCACCTTATATGGTACGGTAATTTTGGAAAAATTAATTTGTTACAGTTCAAATCTTCATAGTTGGAATAAAAATCGTCATTTTCTCTCTTCAATATTTTTATACTTTTGTCTAAATTTATGTTGTTTGTTACCAGTTTCTCAGTATTATCTATTTTGCCAATATTGTGTGCTTTTATTGAGTATTCGATATCATTGTTTCTACTATTTTCGAGTTTTTTGAAAAATTTATCTTTCTCGAAGAACATTTAGGGCATTGCGGCTTATATGTGTTCTTGGCTCCACAGCCGTAGCAGAACACAGTACGTTGCATGAGACAATCGTCGCAATAATGACCAGATTCGTCACAATTCCAGCAACGTACTACCTTCTCCTGTACTTGCAATGCGTTTACCTCATTTGTCGAGGAATTTGGTAGTTCGAGGACATTTTCATCCTCTAAGTAATCTAATTCTGCTATCTGTCTTCTAGAAAATTGAGGATTTTGTGGGCGGTAAGTCAAGTTTTTTCTAACGTGTTCGTCATTTGTACCAGTTTCCGCAAATGAGAAATGGAATGTACTGGCACGTAGAGCAGATCTTGTCGGATTTCAGGTCTCGAATTCCGAGTAAGGATTTCGATTAACTCCATCTCTGACATAGTTGAAGGCAATCGATCCATAATAGAGGATATAGAATCGTAGAAAACATCGAAAGTTTCGCCAACTTTCTGCTTTCTATTCCTGATTTCTTCCTTTATGTCGAATGAGGATTTAAAGTCGCGATATTGGCATTTAATGGCCTCACAAAATTCTTCCCAATTAAAAGATTCGGTCTGTTTTCGATATCGCCAATACCAATCTTTGGCCTTACCATTTAAGAGAACATTTAAGTTTTTGATGATGGGAGTAAAATCTCCATTAAAATTATCATAAGTTAATGATCGAATTCTGTACCATCAAATTTTATATTCCAGCTGGAGATAATGGCTGTTAACTTGTCCATGTTATAATTGGCGACATTAGAATGTGGAACTGAGGATGTATTGACCCTGTTTGCCGAATTTTGCGCAGATGTTACTACATTCCTATTCTCAAAATAAATATTTTCAGTACGATTTGTGTGCGGCTGGCTATTAACATTAGGAATTAGGTTTAAATTAGTTAGTAAACGAGTGAGATTGTTTTCAATCATTTTATTTAATTGCTCATAATCTACAGTAGCCCTTGCATTTCTAGAAGGTCTAGAATTTGAAGGGTTATCAACGTTTGGTGAATTTTCTTGACTTGGACGATTAACATGCCCTGGAGTAAAAACTTCTTCGGAGTCATTAGCTACATTACTGAATTCATGTAAAGAACGTTGACTTTCTTGAAACAGATTTCTAACGTGGCTACGAGTGTTGTAGCGTTTAGCCATTGCTCCTCTTCCTCGCTTTCCTGGAATCTGTTTTACAGTGGGATTTTGTTTATTTAAAGGATTAATTTTCTTCAGATCTACTAGTTCGCATGGACGTTTGCAAATGGGGCATTCGGTGTTATTGGATAAATAATATTCAATACACGAACGGTGAAACGAATGATTACAATTTGTGATATTTAAACAATCGTCATTTTCTGTCATCAAATTATTACAAATCTGACAAATGGGCTCAGACTCTGAAACAATGATAGGCGCAGATTCCATGTTTACAGGTAATATAGAAGCTGAAGCAGCAGCTTCGTTAGGAGGTGTTCTCGAAAGTGACATTTCAAATCAAAAAAAAAAAAAA
>NC_060952.1:61012124-61022477 GCF_022045245.1 Lucilia cuprina | reverse complement strand
GTAGTAATCGAACCTGCACATGAGCAACATCATATGTACGGCAAATCTCTCGCGCATTATTAAAATATTTATTTTTGTAATAGGTATTTTATTATATTGCGACACTATGTGCTTTTGGTTAGTTATGTAGTTTGTCATATATTTTATCTGAAATACTTTAGATATTTGTAACAATTTGATTTTTAACTTTTTTATACTGAGGTATCAGACCTTGAATAAGTATTAGGAAAAACAGATAATTTGCTGTTGCGAATACCTGTCCAATTTTTATTTAAGTTTATTGGCAAGATAAATGTCTGGTTTGTCATATTGAAGTTTTGAATATTTTGATACCAGGATCTCTATAGACTGCTTTTTTTGCCTACATATTTTATTGTTTGAATCTATACTCAAATTTTTACACCTAATTCAATATTATTACCCGAAAAGAAAACACAGTTTAAAAATATTTAATTAACTTAAACTTAAAGTGAGAAAATATAAAGTATTATATTTTTTAGTACATGTATGAATTTTGTAATAATAATACGAATTACTTCTGTCTCTTTAAGTTACTATTGTAAATAGTTTAGAGTGCACAAACTTACATTCTCGATTAAAGAATTCTCTTGATATTCCAGCTTGTTCTTGTTGATATTAAAAAATTTTCTTGTTGAGTTCCATAGTACGTTGGACCTTAATATACTTTCACGATTGAATAATTGAAGTCTTTTATAAAATATTTCTATTTTAAAAAAATCCTTGTCTAAATTTATTTAAAAAAAACAAAATTTTTTTTAAATAATACTTAATTCTTCGTAAAGTTGTAAAATTAAATTGAATACTTTTGAATTATACAATTTATGTAGCTATTGGTCTAAATTTGGTTGAAAAAGTGGTGTATTTGGTTGAGGAGAAAAATAATTTCTTATATTTTAAATTTACTAAGGTTTTTGATTTTTTTGTTGCTTAGTTTTTGAGTCGTTTGTAAGTTTGATTAAACTAATTTGATTTGAAATGTCACTTTCGAGAACACCTCCTAATGAAGCTGCTGCTTCAACTTCCGTTTTACCTGTTAACGCAGAATTTGAATCTGTAGTTGTTTCAGAGTCGGAGACTAATTGTCAGATTTGTAATAATTTGATGGCAGAAAATGACGATTGTTTAAATATTACAAATTGCAATCATTCGTTTCACCGTTCGTGTATTGAATTTTATTTAACCAATAACACAGAATGTCCTATATGTAAACGTCCCTGTGAACTAGTAGATCTGAAGAAACTGAATCCTGTAAATAAACAAAATCCTACGTTAAAACAGATCACAGGAAAGCGAGGAAGAGGAGCAATGGCTAAACGATACAACACTCGTAGCCATGTTAGAAACCATTTTCAAGAGAGCCAACGTCCGTCACATGAATTCAATAATGTAGCTAATGACTCGGAGGAAGTTTTTACTCCAGGGCAAGTTAATCGTCCAAGTTTAGAAAATTCCCCAAACATTGAAAATCCTTCAAATGCTAGACTTTCTAGAAACGCAAGAGCTACTGTAGATTACGAAAAATTAAATCAAATGATTGAAAACAATCTCACTCGTTACTGACTAATTTAAACCTTCTTCCTAATGCTAATAGTCAACCGCATACCAGTCGTACTGAATATAGGTATGGAGAAACATCTGTTCAAAATTCGGCAAATAGGGTCAATACATCATCTGTCTCCCATTCTAATGTCACCAATTATAATATGGATAAATTAACTGCCATTATCTCTAGCTGGAATAAAAAATTTGACGGTTCTCCATCAGGTTTGAATGTAGAGGAATTTCTCTACAGAATTCGATCGTTAACATATGATAAAATACACTATGGTGAAGGGTATATAAGATTCAGCACAACCGAATATAGCACTCTTACTTTTTAAATACTTGAATGGTATAGCCATCTTCCTTTAGACCTTCTGGAAAGGAAAATAGGAAATTACAAGAATATATTTAAATGAGGAAGTGTAAAATAAACTTACCGTAACCCCCGTTAACCCCCTCTTGCCATTGAATCCATAATAATTTAATGACAGATATACATCTTTATTCAATAATCTATCTATTTTCGCATTTTAGTATTTTTAATGATTCGTCACAACACTTTCTCCCTGGATTATATTTGTTGTACCAGGCACTTAATTTTTCCGTTATGGACGAGGAGTTGGTCGATTGAGTTTCAAAGAATTTAGTATTTAAATCATCTTCACATTGAATGGTATCACCGGGATTGTTAATTTTATTATTAACACTTGTATTATTTTCATTCCCTTTTTTTCTATTGTCCTTTTTTTTCTTATTTACCAAACGCCTTAAATTACTGGCGTTCAATTTTTTGTTAAATATTTCCACCTTTTAAAAAACACGTCACTCCTAATACAAAACTTCTTTGAACATAAACATTAATTTTGTTTTCCATTTCTTTTATGTATAAAACAAAAAAGAAACGGTTCTTTATTTTTGTTTTTTTTTAATAAAAACAACATTAAAAAATCAGTTGATATGTTGGATTACGCATAGATTGCACTCTAAGTACTTAGATTGCTCGCTTAGAGTATCATACTCACGTCATCGCATATTATCTAAGTACTTTGTTTCGTTTACCGCTGGGTGGTTTAGAGTTCACAAACTTACATTATCAGTTAAAGAATTCGCTTGATATTCAAGCTTGTTTTTGTTGATATTCAAAAAGTTTCTTGTTGAGTTTCATAGTACTTTCACGATTGAATAATTGAAATCTTTTAAAAAAATATTTCTAAAATATCCTTATCTAAATTTATTAAAAAAAACAATTTTTTTTAATAATACTTAATACTTCGTATAATTCTAAAATTAAATTGAATACTTTTGAATTATTCAATTTATGTAGCTATTGGTCTAAATTTGGTCAAAAAAGTTGTGTATTTGGTTTAGGATAAAAGTAATTTTAAATTACTAAGATTTTTGTTTTTTTTTTGTTGTTTTTAGTTTTTGAGTCGTTTGTAACTTTGATTAAACTATTTTCATTTGAAATGTCACATTCGAGAACATCTCCTTATGAAGCTGCTGCTTCAGCTTCCGTTTTACCTATTAACGCAGAATTTAAATCTGTAGTTGTTTCCGAATCAGAGCCTAATTGTCAGATATGCAATAAATTGATTGCAGAAAATGACGATTATTTAAATATTATAAATTGCAATCATTCGTTTCACCGTTCGTGTATTGAATTTTATTTTTCCAATAATACAGAATGTCCTATATGTAAACGTCCCTGTGAACTAGTAGATCTGAAGAAACTGAATCCTGTAAATAAACAAAATCCTACGTTAAAACAGATCACAAGAAATCGATACAACACTCGTAGCCATGTTAGAAACCTTTTTCACGAGAGCCAGCGTTCGTCACATAAATTCAATAATGTAGCTAATGACTCTGAGGAAGTTTTTACTCCAGGGCAAGTCTAGAAAATTCCCCAAACCTTAAAAATTGTTTAAATGCTAGACTTTCTAGAAACGCTAGGGCTACTATAGATTACGATCAATTAAATCAAATGATTGAAAACAATCTCACTGACTAATTTAAACCTTTTTCCTAATGCTAATAGTCAACCGCATACCAGTCGTACTGAATATAGGCATGGAAGAACATCGGTTCAAAATTTGGCAAATAGGGTCAATATATCATCTGTCTCCCATTCTAATGTCACCAATTATAATATGGATAAATTAACTGCCATTATCTCTAGCTGGAATATAAAATTTGACGGTTCTCCATCAGGTTTGAATGTAGAGGAATTTCTCTACATAATTCGATAGTTAACTTATGATAATTTTAACGGAGATTTTACTCCTATCGTCAAAAACCTAAATGTCCTTTTTAATGGTAAGGCCAAGGATTGGTGTTGACGGTATCGAAAACATATTGAATCTTTTAATTGCAAAGAATTTTGTGAGGCCATTAAATGCCAATATCGCGACTTTAAATCCTCTTTCGACATAAAGGAAGAAATCAGGAATGGAAAGCAAAAAGTTTGTGAAACATTCGATGTTTTTTATGATTCCGTTTCATCTATTATAAATCGCTTGCCTTCAACTATGTCTGAGATGGAGTTAATCGAGATCCTGACTAGAAAGTTGAGGCCTGAAATCCGCCAAGATTTGCTTTATGCGCCAGTTCATTCCATTTCTTATTTGCGAAAACTGGTACAAATGAGAGAATCATTCCTGAATGACGAAAGTGTTAGAAAAAATTTGGATTATCGCCCTCTAAATCCTCAATTTTCTAAAAAACACATAGCGAAAGTAGATTATTTGGATAATGGAAAATTTTTAGAACTTCCTATCTCATCGACAATTACAGGACAAGGTTGTACTTTGCGGGAATTGTGACGAATCTGGTCACTTTTAGGACGATTGTCTCATGCAACGCACAGTGTTCTGCTACGGCTGTGGAGCTAAGAACACATACAAGCCACAATGCTCTAAATGTTCTTCGAGAATGATAAATTTTTCAAAAAACTCGAAAATAGTAGAAACAATGAAATCGAAGCACAGAATATTAGCAAAATAGATAATACTGAGAAACTGGTAACAAACAACGTAAATGTAGACAAAAGTATAAAAATATTGAAGAGGGAAAATGAAAATTTTGATTCAAACTATGAAAATTTGAACTGTAACAAATTAATTTTTCCAAAATTACTGTACCATATGAAGTGGCAAAACTATGCGTCGAAACGAATTTTTAATTCGCCTTCAATTTCCATGATTTCAAAACAAAAACCCAAACGAAATACCATTAGATTGCGATTATTTTACAATGAACTTAGGTTGTTTAGAAAGTTTTTGATCTCTGCTATAATTACCAACTCTGCAGATCAACGGTTCTATGCTAAGGTTTCATTCCTAAACTTTCAGGAGTATGGACTCCTGGATGCAGGAGCCAATATATCTTGTATAGGTGGTGAGCTTGCTAAGAAAAATTTTTCCAAATTACAAACATTTCATAAATGCCGTTCAGTAGTGAAAACTGCCGGTGGTCAGACTCAACATGTTATTGATTGTTTAACGGTTGAGATAGAATTTAGAAGTCAGAAACGTACAATTTATCTCTTTATTATCCCATCAATTACTCAGAATTTAATCCTTGGTATTGACTTTTGGAATGAATTCAATTTGATTCCGAATATAATTGAATCAGTAGATATAACAGATAAGTCTTTGCTATGTTATTGTCCTCCGTCTACTAATATTAATCATACGTCCAGTCTGTAGAAAATCTTAAATCTAATGCTACATTAGATGAACTCGATTTTCCCTTAACTCTTGCCCAACGCCAACAATTAAATGCTATGATAGCATTATTCCCCAATTTTGAAAAGCAAGGGTTAGGGAGAACCAGTCTAATTAGGCACGAGATCGACATTGGAGATTCCAAGCCGATCAAGCAGAGGTTTTATCCAGTTTCTCCCGCAGTGGAAAAACTGATGTTTGCAGAAATAGATAGGATGTTGACATTAGGGGTAATTGAACCTTCTCAATTCCCTTATAAAGTCCGTCTTTGCCTCGACGCAAGGAAGCTTAATTCCGTCACTGAAAAGGACGCTTATTCGTTGCCTCAATAGAAGGTATATTGCAAGACTTCCAAAGGCCAATATAATATCCAAATTGGATCTCCAGGAAGCTTATTGGCAAATCGGTCTAGCCGATAGTGCCAAGCCACTTACCGCGTTCACTGTACCATGCAGGCCCCTTTATCAATTTGTTATTATGCCATTCGGGCTCTGTAACGCCCCTTCAACTATGCGCCGCCTGATCGATAAGAAAGCCATTTGTCCATACTTGTTCGTGTATCAGAACAATTTCGAACAGCTACGTGATAGGCAATGGTGGCATCACTACAGGCCCTCAAAAAATTAGTGCTATAGTTAATTGGCCAACTCTTAAAACCATTAGACAAGTTAGAGGTTTCTTGGGTCTTGCAGGATGGTACCGGAGGTTCATCCAAAATTTTTCTAGTATAGTCTTTCCCATTACAGAAGTCTTAACAACAAAAAAGAAGTTTTACTGGTCTCCTGATACCCAGAAAGTGTTTGAAACTATAAAAAGTTAATTGACAACTGCCTCAGTTCTTATGAACCCAGATTTTTTAAAAAAAAATCTATCTTCACTATGATGGCAGTGATGTAGGTATAGGTGCAGTACTAGTACAGATGGATGAAGAAGGAAATGAGAAGCCTGTAGCTTTTATGAGTAAAAAATTAAACACTGCACATTGAAACTACAGTGTCACCGAACGTGAGTGCCTGGCAGCCATAAAGGCCATTACACGTTTCCGTTGCTATCTCTAGCTACAGGAATTCGAAATAATTACGGAACAATCGAGTCTCGTCTGGCTCATGAGGCAACCTGACTTTACAGGACGACTTGCTCGATGGGTTGCAGATAATTTATTTTATATTCTCACAGAACAATATAATGGAGAAGATAAGAAAAAAAGAGTTGGAAATTGTGGATTCCATATAAATTAAGAAATGATGTGATGAAAAGGGCTCACAATGACCCAATATCTGCTTACGGTGGAATGGCCAAAACCATTGAATTAGTTAGGCGACATTTTTATTGGCCGGGTTTAGTAAAGGACATTAGAGAATATGTAAAACAATGCGATGTATTTAAAAGTACAAAAGCTCCAAACTATAATCTAAAACCAGAAATGGGTAGATCGATGAGGTAATTCCACCGGAACTTCGACACTCGGTGTTTGGTTATCTAGATGACTTGATAATCGTTTCTGCCGACTTTGAAAGCCATTTGTCCTTGCTTGTTCGTGTATCAGAACAGTTTCGAAAAGCAAATCTAACACTAAATGTATCGAAAAGCAAGTTTTGCGTAATTCGGGTCCAGTACCTTGGCTACGTGATAGGCAATGGTGGCATCACTACAGACCCTCAAAAATTTAGCGCTATAGTTAATTGGCCAGTTCCTAAAACCATTAGGCAAGTTAGAGGTTTCTTGGGTCTTGCAGGATGGTACCGGAGGTTCATCCAAAATTTTTCTGGTATAGTCTTTCCCATTACAGAAGTCTTAACAAAAAAAAAGTTTTACTGGTCTCCTGATGCCCAGAAAGCGTTTGAAACTATAAAAAGTTTATTGACAACTGCCCCAGTTCTTATAAAACCTGATTTTTCGAAAAAATTCTATCTCCACTGTGATGCCAGTGACGTAGGTATAGGTGCAGTCCTAGTACAGATGGATGATGAAGGAAATGAGAGGCTTGTAGCTTTTATGAGTAAAAAATTAAACACTGCACAGAGAAACTACAGTGTCACCGAACGTGAGTGCCTGGCAGCCATAGAAGCCATTAAACGTTTCCGGTGCTAACTCGAGCTACAGGAATTCGAAATAATTACGGACCATTCGAGTCTTGTCTGGCTCATGAGGCAACCTGACCTTACCGGACGACTTGCTCGATGGGTGTTCAAACTACAGTCTTTCAAATTTAACATAAGCCATAGGAAAGGCAAGGATAATATCGTGCCGGATGCACTGTCACGGAGTTGTACTGAGGAGTTTTCTGCTCTCACTTTAGCACAACCAGAAGTGGATTTAACTTCGCCACATTTTCTAGATTCTGACTATATTCAGTTAAAGGAAAAAGTCATTAGTCAACAATCGCAATACCCAGACATTAAAGTTGCAGATAATTATCTTTATATTCGCACAGAACATTATAATGGAGAAGAGAACCAAGAACAAAAGAGTTGGAAATTGTGGATAAATTAAGAAAAGACGTGATAAAAAGGGCTCACGATGACCCAATATCTGCTCACGGTGGAATGGCCAAAACCATTGAATTAGTTAGGCGACATTTCTATTGGCCTGGTTTAGTAAAGGACATTAGAGAATATGTAAGACAATGCGATGTATGTAAAAGTACAAAAGCTCCAAACTATAGTCTTAAACCAGAAATGGGCAATCAATCACTATCACTGCGACCTTTTCAACGCCTTTACATTGATTTGTTTGGACCCTACCCTAGGAGTAAAACTGGCAACATCGGTTTATTAATAGTACTAGACCATTTAACGAAATTTCACTGGTTGTTTCCCATGCGAAAGTTTACCTCTGCAAATATCACAGACTATCTACAAAAACAAATCTTTCATGTCTATGGGGTACCGGAAACCATTATCAGCGACAATGGTTCCCAATTCCGAGCTTACGATTTTAATGCGTTTCTTACCAACTATGGAATAAATCATATTTATACTGCTGTTTACTCTCCGCAAAGTAATGCGTCGGAGAGGGTGAACAGATCCGTAATAGCCGGTATTCGTGCCTACTTAAAAAATGACCATAGGCTATGGGATGAGAACTTGTCAAAGATCAGTACATACAGTCGACACCATACCATGCACTGTTTGGTTTGGATATGGTCACCCATGGCAGTACATACAGTCTACTGAAAAATCTTAAACTGCTAGATGAACCCGCATATCACTTATTAAGAGACGATAGTCTCAACTTGATTCGTATTGATCTGAGGAAACATATTCGGGAAGCATATGACACTAATCGCAAACAATACAACCTTCGAGCTAGGCCCCAAAGTTTTCAAATAGGTCAAGAAATATTTCGTCGTAGCTTTGCTCAGAGTAGTAGTGAACAACATTTTAATGCCAAATTATCTCCTTTATTTATAAAGTGTCGAATAAAAGAAAAACTCAGCAAACACTACTACCTTATTGAAGATTTGCAAGGAAAAGTCGTAGGGACATACCATGCCAAGGACCTCCGAATACAAACCTTCTTTTTTCTATATAATAATTTTATGAAATCATAATTATTACATAGTTTTGTAATGATCGGTTTCATTTTAAGCTCTGCAATTTACTTCTGTTTCAATTTGCTTATATTTGATCCCATATACATATATATATATATTTTTTCAAGTTTGTTGTACGAGATATCAACATGATGTTAAAATGTTTTTTGGGTCTACTTCTGATTACTTATTTACACATAAACAACATTTCAATTGCAACACACATGCAATCAAGCTTTTGTGTATACAATGTTTATAAACATTTTTTACTCATTATCACTAATACCATAATGAAGTTCACGACTAATGAGGGCAAAAGCTATTTGGTAAACTTAATTAAATGTGAGAACTTTTAAAAAGTGAGAAAGTAAAGTAGCAAAATATTAAAGTTTAGTAAATGACGTAAAGTCATGTCATTGCCAAACCCAATGGTCATTTTACTTTTTTTTGTCTCTATCGTCATCTTAACAAACTTCTTAGACAATTTTACTCGGTTGTCATTACATCGTCATTTATATAAAGTTTCATGCTGCCTCAAACCCAAAGACTCGGCCATTTTAACATTGGTTCTACACCCAGAAGTTTCTTCGGAAGCCAAATCGCCAAAATTTTCTTTAATTAAGTTAAAGTGCATAAAATTCTTAAAATTTTGAAACCAAGTGTTACAAATTTAAAAGCCTTAAGTGATATACAAACTAATTAAAGTTAATAAATATTACAAGTTAAAGATTATTTTTCCTAATCCTGAGCAAACAAGATCTTATAAAGAGCAAACCCAAACCAGTTAAACGGCCCATGTGATCTGAAAAAATTACATTTCCATATAAATTAGTAAAGGTAAATATCTTGATTTCATAAGTGCGTCTGTATTGTACAATTAAGACATCTCGTTCTGCACATGTTACAGAACCAGTTAAGCAAATCTTCCCTGAAGTCTCAGCAAGAAAACCGATGTATGGATATAATCCACACCTAATCAGAAAAATTCGGAAAGCAGATATACAAAACCTCAAAAAAAAATCTGCATATGCATACCTACTTAAATTTCATAATTTCAAAATTCCTATTATCCTAAAAAAAATAAATTTACTAGTAAGTGAACTAATAATACCGCCTAGATTGTGTTGATCAATATCAGTTACGCAATATATTTTTAATAATTTGTTAATTTGTTTTTTCTCTTTTCGTTTTTTTTCTTTTTGCACGAGAACAAGAATTAAACAAAATACAAAATCGAAAACAAACAAAAATCTACAACATAATAAAACAATTGATTATTAATAATCATTAAATTATTCTTTTTTTTACATATTGTAACCAACAAACAAAAATCATTGGCAAATAATTTAGTATTTTTTTCTAAGTATTAAAAATGTCCATGAATTGTAGTAAGATAAATCCTAAATATTTCTAAAAATTCTTTATACAGTAGTTTTCCGATTTAACGACCATTCAATTCTACGAACATCGCATTTAACGAACTAGCTAATTTTTCCTATTGACTACCTTAAATAACGAACAAAACTTGTT
>NC_060952.1:61010536-61012024 GCF_022045245.1 Lucilia cuprina | reverse complement strand
AAATTAGCATGTAGAGCCTTGACTTTTTGGTACTTTTTCGTTCTACAAAAGGTATTTTTTGAATTTTCTATAATATTGAACCTAGAAACATGAAATTTAAAATGTAGGATCTTGAGTAAGTAAGAACCTATAAAAAGGGCCTTTTTGGTACTTTTTCGTTCTACAAAAGGTACCTTTTTTGAATTTTCTATAATATTGAACATAGAAACAAAAGTTACTTTTTGAATTTTCTACAATATTGAACCTAGAAACATGATATTAAATATGTAGAGTCCAGAATACATAAAAGGGGACTTTTTGGTAATTTTTCGTTCTACAAAAGTTACTTTTTGAATTTTCTATAATATTGAACGTAGAAACATGAAATTAGCATTTAGGGCCTTGACTAGGTAATGTAACGTACACAAAGAAATGACTTTGATGATTAAGTAAGAGAATAGATTCTTTACTCTTAGAGAAGACCAATTTTAGGACTGCGGGAGCCATGTAGTAGCTAGCAAACAATCGGGCAATTGGGGTTCGGTCCTTCTGGACACAATCTCCTGTTATTTTACAGAAAGTTTTTATTGTAGACTCCCTATTTATTTTCTAAAGGTGTTTAAAAAAAGTGGTTAAAGTAAATGGACCGGAATGACTACGAAAATAAAACCAATACTACACAAGCCCGTTCATAGTCATAATTTAAAAAGAAAAAAAAACAAGACATATTTTATACACTAGACTCAAAATAAGCTCTTTTAGGTGTTGTTCAAGAGCACTTCTATTTACCCTCCCAATACCTGTGTTCTAGAAACAATTTTGTCTAGAATCCCGTGAAAACACTTCACCTAATTCATTATTTACCCTAGAAAACACATCACTTTAAATTCAGTTCGACATTATGTCAATTCAGGTATTTATTCATTTAAATATATCGAACATTTTTAGAGTTTTATAAATTAAAAATTTTGAAAAAAAGATTTATAAGTTTATCTTATAGTTGCAAAGTTGTATAGAAGAAAATTATAGAAAGTATCTTATTTAAACAATAATTAACAAAAAACATAAAAAAATAATAGTGAGAGCATTCATTAACAAAATTTTCTTTCATTAAATTTAAACTGTTAACCGAAGACGTTTACGTTTTACGACTGATAAAAACTGATGTAATAGTGTAAAAAATGTAGGTTGACGAAATTTAAATATAAGTATGTAAAGGTGTAAGTAAAGCAAGGTAAATAAGCTAAGTTTTTTTTATTATCTCTTTATAAATGAGATCACTTATACCAAATAACAATAATTAAAATTTAATGTTTCAGCAACAATGTTGCTGATTAATAATACAGTTTGATACTCATTATTACTTTATTACTTTCTTACATACTTATTTGCTTTTGTTTAAGATCGATATTAGGGGTATATTTTAATATTGGACTCACCACACATGTAAATTTTCGATGATCTAAAAGGCCTCCTAGATATCGATGAACATGTCGCAATTTATGTTGA
>NC_060952.1:60995015-61010436 GCF_022045245.1 Lucilia cuprina | reverse complement strand
TTCAGCTGTGTATTTATATTGTATGTTTGCATGCTGTTCTGTTCTCACGAAGGTATGTGGGTATAACAAGAACAAGGAGATAAAGCAGTAATATGTTGGTAATACAGCGCATATTTGTTTGAGGGTGGTAATACAGTTTGTCGGTGGTATTACAGTACAACGGTTAATATTTCTTTCTGCTACAGTTTATATTTGTTTGTGTGTATGTTATGTGTGACATGTGTGCAGAGGTACAAAATAAATAAATAAATACTGTTTTTTAAAACATACTTGGTGAAGGGTATATAAGATTCGGCACAGCCGAATATAGAAATATTACTTGTTTTGTAAAAGCATGCACAAAAAATGTAAATTTTTCATGAAATTTTCAAAGGTAGTCTCGGATTTTTACTCATATCTTCGTTATTTATTGACCGATCGGACTGATTTTAAATAGCGTACTATTCGATCGTTTTCCAATAGAATTATTGAAAATTCGGATCACGCAGATATCTGGGGTCTTTTGAAAACTGATTTAAACATACAGACAAACGGACATGGCTAAATCGACACCGCTATCTATAAGGATCCAGAATATATGTACTTTATAGGGTCGGAAAATAATATTATAGAAATTACAAACGGAATGACAAACTTATATATACCCTTCTCACGAAGGTGAAGGGTTTAACTTATGAAACTACCCTACAAACAGTTTCTATATCGGAAGTTACCCGTGTGAAACTTCCAAACGTGCTAAAAGATCGCCAGCGATGTTGCGGAAGTATAAGAATTCTTGTCACCAGTCGGGAAGAACTGATGACGAGCTGGGGAACGTCTAAGAGTAATGTGAAAGATACTTCTGGATGACCCGCAGAAGAAACTTCTAGACGACTCTTTGAAGTAAGGTATTGCCAAAGACTCTTCTAGATGTGACTAGGAAGTGACTACTTAGTATCATCTAAAAGTGTTCCTATCTTATCTTCTAGAAGATGAGTTTTCTCTTCTTCTAGAAGACGAGTTTTCTCTTCTTCTAGAGGAAGAATATTGTCTTCATCTAAAAGATGAGTATTCTGTTCTTCTAGAAAATGAGTTTTCTCTTCTTCTATTTGTATACTCACCAAGATAAAATCTATAAAAATAAATCTAAATAAAATGAAATTTTATAGTTTTTATTAAAATAATTAAAATTAAAATAGTAGAAAAAATAATTGATTTAACAACTAATCTAAAAAAAGTAATATATGTACATACATTAGACCGACTCACAAAAAATTGTGAATGAGTTTTAACCCCCTCAAAATATTTGGTGTTATGTAATATGATGTCTAATGTACATACATATGTATCAAAAATTTAGGATTATTACCTTATAATAATATAATTTGCAGGAAATTTGTATTGATATTCCAACTGTTGGCTGGTATACTTCCAAAAATTATAAAATGTTGGACTCTAAAATATTTTTGTAATTCAAATTATATTTGAAATATTTTGGAACGCATTAATCCTTCAACGAAATAAACAAAAATAATGTTATAATTAATATTGAATATACATACTTTTGTATTTATTGAAATTACCTGTTATACTTTAGGAAGCAAAAAGATTCTCTTATGATCAATACATTTTCCACCAAAGTGTAAACGGTCAGATCTATTTTTTACATTTTCTGCAAATAATCGACATTTTAAATGGAACCGCGTGATGAAATGAGATATTTATAACTTACCAGATCCCTTTTTTATATTTTAACTCTGTTAGAAGTATTTAAATAGGGGATTACTGCTTTCTAAAAAAAATAAAATAATTAAAAATTAATTAATTTATTTATTGTTTTGAATCAATAAAACGTTACCTTTCATGAACATTTTTTAAATAACTTGGAATTAAACCGTCTATAAAGATCTGAAATTACTAAGACATGGATTAACGACCATAAACGGGATATTGTTTTTGACACTAACTTTTGAAACTTTTGATTTTGCGTGAGAGAGAAAGAATATCATTCATCTCTCTCGCTGTACGAAGTTTCTCGTAATCGGAAACTTGTTTTGTTTTGTTATTCTTCTCATTCGTACAACAACAAATCAATGCAATTAATACGTAGTTTCTGAAACAAAAGTTTCTATGTGTGGACATTAAAAGAGAATGAAGAAAAAGTTTCTCAACATAAGTTTCCTAGTGTGGACCAGGTCTAATACTGCAATACTATTTTTTGTTTGCTCTCTTCTAATTAAGCAGTTATACACTTTCAAAAACTTAAGAATATTAGTATCATATAAGGGTTATTGTTAATAACTAAAAAAGTACCTATAATTAAAATAATTAAATAAAGCTATATGAAAATTAATAAAATTGTATTTCAAAAAGGTGGTTTTTAAAATATTTGATTTTAATATTAAATATATTATATGGGCAATTTCGTGTCAAGTGGCCTGACCCAAGTCAAAAAATTATGAAAGCCGAAAGGTACAACTTGAAAAAGTCTTAATATAAAAATATTTTTAATTAAACATACTAAACTTCGTTTAAAAATAATGGAAATGGAAGCCGTTTAGAGTTGTTAACTTTTTCCTGAAATAGTATTTTAATGTAAAATATGACAACTTACTTATTAATTCTATTTATATAATACTTGAAGATAATTACTTTTTGGTGTATATTTAATAAACTTCACCAATTAACAAAACCTTCTTAAATGTTTTTTAACAGTTGACTTTTAACACAACACTGTCATATTGTTTCTTATTGCCTAATACTCACAATATATTAAATACACTATTTTTCTATGAATATTAAATTCAATAACTCATTTAAGTTTTACAATGATAAAATTGAACATGACTGGACAAAACACAAAACATCACTGAACTTAACCAAATTTCTGCATTATTTATTTTTATTTTTTTCACGTTCACGCTAAAAAATGGAGTATTTATATTTTTTGTTTTCGTACTCATCTTACTATCATCCGGAAGTAACCTAAAAGTATACTTTCAGACGGCGAAAACTCGAAATCAATGTATTTTGTAAAATGAATGCTTTCGTCTATCAATCGTCCAGAAGTGACTACAATTTAGACTTCCAGATGATTAAAATGCAATAGTAATGTGTACACTCTTCAAACTATCTTCAAGAAGTGTTATAGACATACAAACCAAGAATATAAAAATTAGGAAACAATGTATTTTGTTAGTTTAATATGTGTGTTCTCTCCTAACTATCATCCAGAAATCACTAAAAGGTATACTGCACTCTTCTAACTATTATCCGGAAGTAACTTAAAAGTATATTTCTAGAAGACGAAAATTCGAAATAAATGTATTTTGTTTTTGTAAAATGTGCGTTCTCGTCTGACAATCGTCCAGAAGTGTTTCTGACGTGGCGTTTGGGGTGATGCGCAATAGTTTTGTCTTCGAAATGTTTGAAGGGTAACGCTCTTGCAATAGTTTATGTGTAAGGAAAAAGGGGAAGAACTTCAATGAACACACATGTTGCATGTCTGAAGACAACGCCATTGTGAGAAACTGAGCTTTCGATATAGAACATTTGCAATGAACACATCCCTACAAACATTTTCTATTGCGGAAGTTACCCGTGTGAAACTTCTAAACGTGCTAAAAGCTCACCAGCGATGTTGCGGAAGTATAAAAATTCTTGTCACCAGTCGGGAAGAACTGATGCCGAGCTGGAGAACGTCTAAGTGTAACTTAGAAGATACTTCTGGAAGACCCGCAGAAGAAAATTCGAGATGACTCTTGGAAGTAAGGAAAAAGACTCTTCTAGATGTGACTAGGAAGTCACTTCTTGAAGTGACTACCTAGTATCTATTAGAAGTGTTCCTATCTTATCTTCTAGAAGATGAGTTTTCTCTTCTTCTAGAAGATGAGTTTTCTCTTCTTCCAGAAGAAGAGTATTCTCTTCTTCTTGAAGATGAGTATTCTCTTCTTCTAGAAGATGAGTTTTCTCTTCTTCTATTTGTATACTCACCAAAATAAAATCTATAAAAATAAATCTAAATAAAATGAATTAATTGAAATTAAAATAGTAGAAAATATAATTGATTTAACGACTAATCTAAAAAAGTAATATATGTACATTAGACCGACTCACAAAAAATGGTGCTTGAGTTAACCCCTCTGTTATGTAATATGATGTTACCCAAAATATTTTCGGTTAAGTGTTGTCCATTCGTGAGCTGGACAGTTTTAAAGAAAATATCGTATGGGAACACGATTCTTCATGTTAAATTCAATATTTTATCCAGCTTCAAAAAATCTTTGTTATTTTTTATAATGGTTCCCAAAATATTTCTAGTCTATCGATGGCCGTTCTTTCCCAAAATATTTCTAGTCTATCGATGGCCGTTCGTTTGCTGAACCGGTTACAAAAAAGTCCCGTTTTAGTTATTTTGTTTTAAATTATACAGCATTTCTTAAACAATATATACAGTATGTGGTATCATTTGAAAGGTTTTTTTGAAGCCAAGTCTAGTGGTGTGCAAAATTTGCAAAATTGTGCATATATTTCATTTTTCTTAGTAAAAACCTAACAATTTTAAATATTTTGGAATATGACAATTATAAGCAAACGGTTATTTATGATTAATACATCATTGGACGCGACTTTAAAATACCTTTTAAACGATACCCCGCATTGGATATTTTATTTCAAAATAAACAAAAACTAAAAAAAAAAATAATTCCAAAATACTTTTTTTAATTTGGTCCAGCGGTCACTTAAAATATTTTGGGAATCATCATAAAACAAAGCAAGGTAAATTTTGGTAGGGGTAACAAAAACACGTTTTTGCCTTCCATACAGAGTGAGTCGGTCTAATGTACATATGTATCAAAAATTTAGAATTATTACCTTATAATATGATAATTTTCAGCGAATCTGTATTAATATTCCAACTGCTGACTGGTATACTTCCAAAAATTGTAAAACGTTGGACTCTAAAATATTTTTGTAGTTCTTCATCAATTTTATGATTAATCCATCAAATTGTAAGAGTTATATTATGGAACGCATTAATCCTTCAACGAAATAAACCAAAATAATCTTATAATTAATATTGAATATACATACTTTTGTATTTATTGAAATTGCCAGTTATACTTTAGGAAGCAAAAAAATAGGATTCTCTCATGTCCAATACATTTACAACCAAAGTTTAAACGGTCAGATCCATTTTTTTACATTTTCTGCAAATAATCGACATTTTTAATGGAACCACGTGATGAAATAAGACATATATAACTTACCAGATCCCTTTTTTATATTTTAATTCGGTTAGAAGTATTTTAATAGGGGGTACAATATTAGCTACTGCTTTCTAAAAAATAAAATAATTAAAAATTAATAAATTTATTTATTTATTTATTTATTTATTTATTTATTTATTTATTTATTTATTTATTTATTGTTTTGAATCAATAAAAACATTACCTTTCATGAACAATTTTCAATAACTTGGAATTAAACCGTCTATAAAGATCTGAAATTACTAAGTCATGGATTATTTTTTAAATTATTTACAGTCACTAACGATAGAAATACCTTAACGACCCTAAACGGGATATTGCTTTTGACAATAACATTGCAATACTATTTTTAGTTTGCTCTCTTCTAATACTTAGGTTCAATATCTTGGGAACGGCATGCTAAATAATAAGAATATTAGTATCATATAATAGGTCATAGAAAGACCTGGTGTTAATAACTAAAAAAGTACCTATAATTAGAATAATTAAATCCAAAGCTATATGAAAATTAATAAAATTGTATTTATTTAAAAAAGTTGGGTTTAAAACTATCTGATTTCTATATTAAATATCTTATATGGGCAATTTCGTGTCGAGTGACCCAAGTCAGAAAATAATTTATGTATTAAACAGTAGTATTAATTTCAATATAATGATTCCAGACCTAAACGCGCAAATAGTTTTAAAAATATTGAAAGTTAAGATTTAACTCAAATAAATCTAAATATGTTAAAAATGCAATGGTTATCAAATGAAAGTCGAAATGTACAACTTGAAAAAGTCTTTAAATGCTTATACCTCCTAAACGAATTAAGAGAGAGTCGAAATTTAATACAAAAACATTTTTAATTAAACATATTAGAATTTTTTTTTAAAAATAATGGAAATGGAAGCCGTTAAGAGTTTTTAACATATTCATAAAATAGTATTTTAATATGACAACTTACTTTTTAATTTTATTTATATAATCCTTGCTTATACTTTTTGGTATATATTTAATACACTTCGCCAATTAAGAAAACCTTCTTAAATGTTTATTAACAGTTGATTTTTAACACAACACTGTCATATTGTTTTTTATTACTTAAGATTCACAATTTTTTAATTACAATATTTTTCTATGAACATTAAATTCAATAACTCATTTAAGTTTTACGATAAATAATTAAAACTGAACATGACTGAACAAAACACAAAACATCACTGAACTTAGCAACTTCCAGATGGCGAAAACTAGAAATCAATGTATTTTGTTTTTGTAAAATGTGTGCTCTCGTCTGACAATTGTACAGAAGTGACTACAATCCACACTTCCAGATGAATAAAATACAACATTAATGTGAACACTCTTCAAACTGTCTTCCAGAAGTGACATAAACATACAAATCAAGAAGATACAAATTAGGAAACAATGTATTTTGTTATTGTGAAATGTGTGTTCTCACCCAACTTTAATACAGAAGTCACTACAACGTATACTTCCAACAGACATGGTTTTTTGTTTAAGCAAAATGGATGCACTCTTCTAACTATCAGCCGGAAGTAACTTAAAAGTATATTTCTAGATGACGAAAATTCGAAATCAATGTATTTTGTTTTTGTAAAATGTGCGTTCTCGTCTGACAATCGTACAGAAGTGTTTCTGACGTGGCGTCTGGGGTGATGCGCAATAGTTTTCTCTTTTAAATGTTTGAAGGGCTAGTTTTGTTGAACGATCTATAAAAAGAAAAAAAAAAGAACAACAACATAGAAAAAAAGTGTAACGTATATTTTGATAACTAAGCGAAAAATAAAATAGGGACAATGACGTGTTTAAATGATTTTGATTGTGTGCTTGAGAAATTGAGAACAAATGGTCGTGCAGCAGTGGTTGCTTTGCATAAGTTTATATTTGAGGGCGAGTGTGATCGAGGCAACAGACAACGTTTGCGAGAATTTGACGGGTTTGTAGCCTTATAGTGTAATTTGCTTAACATAAACTACGACGCAGAAAACTTGTTTAAACACAAATATATGAATTTGCGTGTGGGTCAGTTGTTATGTTCGAAAAGTGTTGATGACGTTGACGTCTTCGTGATCATAATGACGGTGATTATAATGATTTAGAGCAGGAGTGCCCAAAAGTTTCTTACGGAAAAGTAAATACCAATACATTTAATGAAAAACATATTTTATTTTAAGATTTTTTGTTGCAAAAACCAACACATTCATACAAGGAAAAGAAAAAAAACATTTCGCGTACACGCAAAAAAACATGATTTGCACTTTTTGTTAAAATAAAATAATTTTTCCTTTTGTTTTGCAAATATATTTTTAATGCATAGAAAAAAGTATTTTGATTTAGAGAATACGATTGTTCAGAACAACAATATACAAACGACGGCGGCAAATAGTATGTTGGAAATGTGTGCAGATGGTGCAAGAAGTTTGACTGAAACGACAGGCGATACCAAATGAAGAGTTCTGCTTATACTCTAAGAAGGTTTTACGACGCAAAGATGATTTGATTGATAATAACGACGGCTTTGGGCAACAACGACTCGATAATAATCTGAGTGATTATAACGACGGCTATATGCAACTACGACGTAATAATGATTTTAACGACGGCAATATGCAACAACGACGTATGAGTAATCTGAATGATTACAACAATGACGACGGGCAGCAAACTTTATGACGCAATAATAACGTCGATGATTATAACGACGGCTACGTGCAACAAACTACTAGACGATGTTTTACCATGAGTTTTAGAGATATAGAAGATTCTATACGTAGATCAGTGTTGTACCAATTCATGCCTGGATGGAAGAGTTCGAGGAAACAGCAGCTGTGATGGGGTGGGATGAATTACAACGCTTTGTATTTGCGAAAAAATCTTTGAAATGTGTGGAAAAACTATTTATATCAAGTGAAAAGGGTATAACAACATACGATAGATTGAAGAAAGCACTGTTTGATGAATTCGAAACCTGTACCAGCAGTATCCAGCTCCACAAAATATTATCCGAACGCAAGATGAGAAAAGATGAAAATGTTCATGAGTACTACCAGAAAATGAAGGAATTAGCTGCAAGAGGCAATATTGACTATAATTCACTGATGCAGTACGTAATCGACGGCATAAACGACAGCGACGTGAAAAAAATGATTTTTCAAGGATTTTAAGGATAAGTTGCGGTGTTACGAGACAATGAAAAAATCCAGCAAGCGCCAGATTTATACTAAAAAGAACAAGAAAGATTTAGGCAAGGACAAGAATTCGGAAATAAAATGTTTTAACTGCGGCGGAAAAGGCCATAAGTCTAATAATTGTGATAGTGAATCCAAGGGAACTAAATGTTTTAATTGTCAAAAATTTCTCCATATCTCCAAGGATTGTCCGCAGAAAAAAACATTCGATTATTAAATGATTACGGCGATGACATCATGAAGAAGATAATTAAAATTGGTAACTTAACGACGAGCGCTCTTTTCAACACCGACAGTAAATTTAACGTTATGAGAAAATCAATATTCAGAGATTTAGAGAGATCATCACCAGACTGTAACTTGACGGAATCAAATTTTTATTTGAGCGGATTTGGTCACAACAGACGGGATAATTTGATTAAACCTAACGGCAATACTGATTTTTTGGTGACAATTGGTGAAGAAAACTTTAACCTAACATTTCATGTCGTACCCGATGATTGTATGGATGTTAACGTAGTGTTAGGCAAACCACTTTGTTTATTGGCCGACGTACGAATTACACCCGAAGGTCTCAATATTACGAAATTCAACAAGAATGACGACGTTCACATGATTATGGGAATAGACCTCGTAGAAAAACCTGAATTAGATATTGACGGGACAGTTAGTGAGAATGCTAAGGTAATGGTGACTGATAAAATTGAGAATTATAATCCGGCTAAGACCTAAAATAACAAATGCGGAAATGCGCGTAGTCCTTAAGAATGAAACACCGATCTATTGTAATCCACGACGTCTACCGCTAAAAGAGAGGACAATTGTTGAAGATCGAGCAATGGTTAAGTGAGGACATTATAGAACAGTCAGAATCCGAATTCTGCAGTCCGATTCCTTTAGCGAAGAAACGATATTCAACACCTAGACTCTGTGTAGATTTTAGACGAATGAATAAGGTCATCGTGAAGGATCGTTACTCGCTTATATTAATTGAGGACCAGTTATATCGTTTGCAGAAGGCGAAAATTTTTGGTACGATAGATCTACGTAATGGATTTTTCCATGTTTCCGTGCACGAGGAAAGTAGGAAATATAAATCCTTCGTAACCCAAAATGGACAGTACCAGTTTAAGAAAGTACCTTTCGGCCTTTCAAATTCGCCAGGCGTATTTCAACCACACGTGGATGCTATTTTTCTTGACCTGACACGACAGGGTATAGCTTTACCCTATGTTGACGGCATCATAATACCAGCTGAAAACAAGAACGACGCGTTGAAAATTTTACAAAATGTTTTGGGGCTATGTAGAGACTATGGTCTTGTCATCAATGTGAAGAAGTGTCATTTTTAGAATGAAGCAATTGGTAAGTTTTCTTGGTTTGGCCAGATACTGCAGAAAATTTATCCCGAACTTTTCCATAATTGCAAAGCCACTTACCGATTTGAAGAAGAAAGCTAAGTTTAAATTCGGAGATGAGCAGATGATTTCGTTCGATGCTTTGAAGACTACCATGAGTAAAAATCCAGTTTTGAGAATCTACAACCCGAATTACGAGACAGAAGTACATACATACGCCTCAATCAAATACGGTGCTGTATTATTACAAAAAAGCCCGGATGATGACATATTACATCCCATTCATTATATGAGGAGAAGGACAACCGATCCTGAACGAAAATATACTAGCTACGAACTTGAAGTTTTAGCAGTCATAGAAGCCCTTAAGAAGTTCCGAGTGTATCTTATTGACGTTAAGTTTAAATTGGTTACGGACAGTAACGCTTTTACCAAAACTTTAGATAAAAAAGATCTTTCCACAAGAGTAGCAAGATGGATATTGTTCCTGCAGGAGTACGATTATATTGTTGAACATCGTCCGGAACACGGAAGCGGCACGTCGACGCTCTAAGCCGAAACCCAATAATGATAATAACGCTGAACGACTTGCCTACCAAAATCGTAAGATTGCAGGAACAGGACGAAGAATTAACACCATCCGAGAAATATTGAAGGAAAATTCAATATACAATGATTACTTATACAAACTGTATTCCTTGTGTTATAGCCAATCGTAAGACGGGTAAGCCAGAAGGAGAACTTCACCCTATACCGAAGGAAGACGTACCCCTACATACTTACCATGTAGACTAACTAGCTAAAGACGCGATTACACGCTTGCAGGTCCAAAGTGTCATATTTGGGAACCCGTTTCAAATAGTTTCTGATCGTGAATCGGCGTTCACCAGTGATGAGTTCAGAACTTATTGTGAGGACTAGAATATCAACCACATATTGATCACTACCGGTTTACCACGAGCTAACGGACAGATCGAAAGACTCAACAGTACCATAATTTCCGTCTTGGCTAAATTGGATATTGAAGATCCCAGCAAATGGTACCAATATGTAAACAAAGTTCAACGGATGATTAATTCGACGTATCACTGAGGTATCAACTATTGGTCGGCTCGAAGATGCGAAGTAAAGATGACATCCACTTGAAAGATTTACTTGTTAAAGAGTTGATAGCTAATTTTGATGACCAAAGTAATGAGCTACGGGAGGCAGCCAAGCAACAGATTTTGAGGGTCCAGTCCGAGAATTGCAAAACTTTTAATCAAAAGAGGAAACCTGCCTTGAAGTACAAAGTCAACGACCTTGTAGCCATTAAGTGAACCCAGCTTGGCGGAGGGATGAAACTGAAAGTCAAATATATAGGTCCATATAGTTATCAAGATGAAGCCTAATGACACGTACGATGTACTAAAGTATGCTGATTGTGAAGGCCCTAAACGATCAACCACTTGAGCTGAGTACATGAAGTCCTGGCCTAATGAGTGCAATGATGATGATTATTTTGATGACCCGCAGAATGGCTGAGATGTGAGAGCGAACTTGCTGCTTCTGTAGAAAGCTTTATTGAAGGGAGAATGGGTGTTGCAAATAAGTCACACAACACGTATTGAAGTAAATCTTGTACGCAGTTTTGTCCGATCAACATCCTAAGTAAAATAGCCCAACAAAATCAACCATCCATTAAATGCTTATTATTATATTGAATACTTTTATTTATTTTTTACTGAGCCAAAAATGTTAATTTAAATAAATGAATTGCAATTGAAAACGAAATACCATATAAATTTGTATTTAATTCACACATCGGCAGAGCGTAAAATTTTCTTTCCACACTAACACTACTTCACTTTGTGTTTTTGAATTCCATGCACTGAAAGAAAAGTTTTTAAAATTGTTTACTGCTTTTAGTCTAGTGATTTCACTACTTTACGGTGAACTATATTATAAATATCAAAAAACATTAAAATTTCTGGATTTTTAATGAATAGGATTGGAAAAAATTTAAACACGACCTATTATTTTTGAACATTGCTCTCGGATATGCATTTATTTGCAATTTTTGATACAAAATGAATCATAATATATACTGCATGTAAATAAAAGTAAAGAAAAAATGGAAGATTTTGAAAAATGAAACAAATAGTGGATCGTTAGGTGTATACAAATATCCTCCAAGAACTTTTGCGCTCATATACAGTGTTATAAATTTCAACTAATTGAAAATATTTACGGGATAATAAGCTTGTACATCATATCATGGGTGTCATATTTGTATAGCAGTTTATGTCGTTGATTCACCTTTATTAAAATTCCTATTATTTTTTCCAATTACTCAAAAAAATTTTATTTAATTTATAATTTTTCTCGATATGTTTTAAAATTAAAATAAATATTAAATATCAAACATTTCATATCCAAAAATAACTTTCGGCAAACAAGATTTTTCTATGTGTAACTCCATCAAAAAACTTCCAAGCTCTCATTTTCTTAGTTTGGAAGTTACGTAGGTGTGTTGGAAAATAAACCAAGGAGCTCAATTGAAAGCCCGATGCGCTTGTATGATTTAATTAGCGTCCATTAGCGTCCATTTATGTTCGCCAGAGTGCTCCAAAAAAACTAAGTTTCGAATTTTGCCCGTCTCCCCCTAAAATTGTTCTGCGGGTTATAAAAATAAGTCGTGAATAAAATTAGGTCAATAGGACCACGTTAATTTGTGACGCAACGGCTCTGAAATTTGAATATACATTTACAAGGGGAAAATATACATTTTTTCAATTTTCACAAAAGTTTTGTCATTAAATAATTTGTTTTGCATTGTATTTGTAATGTGATAAAAAATAGACATATTTTTGAAAATATTCTAATAAAACAATTGTATTACTTAAAATACATCTGTAGTTACTTGAATATGAGTTTTTGTCCTTATAGAATAACGTAAACCTGTTCTCAGCTATGGTCGAAAAATTTTTTTGATACTTTGTTAAACAAATTTCAATATTTTTGGGAGAACTCATAGGGATTTATGGACAACAGATTAGGGAATAAAACAGTAAAAAAACTAGGACAATACCTCTTATAGTTTGCCTGTACCTGTAATTTATATTCAGCGGATTTCTACAAAACATCCATTTTTATGTAAAATTTTGCAAAATTAGCCTTTTTATTATATTATTTTGTATTTTAAATAGAAACTTTTGTAAATTTATTAGTCCATTTCTAATTAAAAATCAAGAGTTTCATGCAATTTGGACGCCACTAACCCATAAACTTTAAAGGTCAAAAGTCAAATTTTGTAATATATGCAATTTTTGATGGAAACTAGTCGAAATTGTTTCTATTTTTGGGTAGATTATCATAAAACTTAAGAAATTTATTTATTAACAACTGATATTTACAATGATAGTGAAAAAAATAAATTAACCCTTAAACGGCCTTGTGGTCAAAATGACCCCGATGTTTTAAAAACATGCCAATTTGGACATATTTCAATAAAACCCGTTTGCAATCCCATTAATTAAGCTTAAAAAAATTTAAGAATTTTTTCAGTAATACTTTTTGTAATCGTAATTTGTATAATTTTCCAGTTTTATTTTTATTTTATTTTTATTTTAAAGCAAATAATATTTAAATACATTTTTTAGATGTCATTATTTTTATTTATACATATTATTTTTTTTATAAGACCCAATTGTTTTTTTTTATCAATTTGCTGAATTAATGGGATTGCAAACGGATTTTATTGAAATATGTCCAAATTGGCATGTTTTTAAAACATCGGGGCCATTTTGACCCCAAGGCCGTTTAAGGGTTAATTTTTTTCATTATCATTGTAAATATCGGTTGTTAATAAATAAAGTTTAAGGTTTATGGGTTAATAGCGTCCAAATTGCATGAAACTCTTGATTTTTATTTAGAAATACGTAGACTAATAAATTTACAAAAGTTTCCATTTAAGATACATAACAATATAATAAAAAGGCTTATTTTGCAAAATATTTCCTAAAAATGCATTTTTCTCGAATTCAAATTGCAGGTATAAGAGGTATTGACCTAATTTTTGAATTTGAATTTTGAAACGACCTTTAAAAATATCAAAATTTTTCGACCATAGCTGAGAACAGGTTTACGTTATTCTATAAGGACAAAAGCTCAAGTAACTACAGATGTATTTTAAGTAATACAATTGTTTTATTAGAATATTTTCAAAAATATGTTTATTTTTTATCAAATTTCGAATTCAAGTGCTCTGAGACACGATAATGACCTGGGGAATTTTTAATAACTTTTACATTTTTCCAACCAATTTTTGTGTTTTTTATCTTTTTGTAACGCTAATTCTGTGTACATTACGATTCTTTGACAATAAAAATATTTAATGACAAAACTTCTGTGAAAACTGAAAAAATGCATATTTTCCCCTTGTAAATGTATATTCAAACTTCAGAGCCGTTACGGCACAAGTTAACGTGGTCCTATTGACCTAATTTTTTTCACGACTTATTTTTATAACCCGTATAACAATTTTAGGGGGAGACGGGCAAAATTAGAAACTTAGTTTTTTTGGAGCACTCTAGTGAACATAAATTATTAATTAAAATATAACAAAAGATAAGTAACAGCGAATGTACGCTAATTAAATCATACAAGCGCAACGGGCTCTCAATTGAGCTCCCTGGTTTATTTTACAACACAACTACGTAACTTCCAAACTAAGAAAATGAGAGCTTGGACGTTTTTTGATGGAGTAACACATAGAAAAATCTTGTTTGCCGAAAGTTATTTTTGCATATGAAAATGTTTGATATTTAATATTTATTTTAATTTTAAAACATATCGAGAAAAATTATAAATTAAATAAAAAAATTTATTTGAAAAAAAAATTTTTTTTGAGTAATTGGAAAAAATAATGGGAATTTTAATAAAGATACAAATATAACACCCGCTACTAGGTTAATTCATGATATACTAGCCTATTATCCCGTAAATATTTTCAATTAGTTGACATTTATAACACTGTATATGAGCGCAAAAGTTCTTGGAGGATATTTTTAAAAATTGCAAATAAATGCATTTCCGAGAGCAATGTTCAAAAATAATATGTCGTATTTAAATTTTTTCCAATCCTATTCATTAAAAATCCAGCAATTTTAATGGTTTTTTTATTTATAGTACAGTACACTGTAAAGTAGTGAAGTCACTAGACTAAAAACAGTAAACAATTTTAAAAACTTTTCTTTCAGTGCATGGAATTCAAAAACACAAAGTGAAGTAGTGTTAGTGTGAAAAGAAAATTTTACGCTCTGCCGATGTGTGAATTAAATACATATTTATATGGTATTTCGTTTTCAATTTCAATTCATTTATTAAATTAACATTTTTGGCTCAGTAAAATATAAATAAAAGTATTCAATATAATAATAAGCATTTAATGGATGGTTGATTTTGTTGGGCTATTTTACTTACGATGATGATAGGACAAAACTGCGTACAAGACTAACTTCAATACGTGTTGTGTGACTTATTTGCAACACCCATTCTCCCTTCAATAAAGCTTTCTACAGAAGCAGCAAGTTCGCTCTCACATCTCGGCCATCCTGCGGGTCATCAAAATAATCATCA
>NC_060952.1:60992537-60994915 GCF_022045245.1 Lucilia cuprina | reverse complement strand
CTAAAGTATGCTGATTGTGAAGGCCCTAAACGATCAACCACTTGAGCTGAGTACATGAAGTCCTGGCCTAATGAGTGCAATGATGATGATTATTTTGATGACCCGCAGAATGGCTGAGATGTGAGAGCGAACTTGCTGCTTCTGTAGAAAGCTTTATTGAAGGGAGAATGGGTGTTGCAAATAAGTCACACAACACGTATTGAAGTAAATCTTGTACGCAGTTTTGTCCGATCAACATCCTAAGTAAAATAGCCCAACAAAATCAACCATCCATTAAATGCTTATTATTATATTGAATACTTTTATTTATTTTTTACTGAGCCAAAAATGTTAATTTAAATAAATGAATTGCAATTGAAAACGAAATACCATATAAATTTGTATTTAATTCACACATCGGCAGAGCGTAAAATTTTCTTTCCACACTAACACTACTTCACTTTGTGTTTTTGAATTCCATGCACTGAAAGAAAAGTTTTTAAAATTGTTTACTGCTTTTAGTCTAGTGATTTCACTACTTTACGGTGAACTATATTATAAATATCAAAAAACATTAAAATTTCTGGATTTTTAATGAATAGGATTGGAAAAAATTTAAACACGACCTATTATTTTTGAACATTGCTCTCGGATATGCATTTATTTGCAATTTTTGATACAAAATGAATCATAATATATACTGCATGTAAATAAAAGTAAAGAAAAAATGGAAGATTTTGAAAAATGAAACAAATAGTGGATCGTTAGGTGTATACAAATATCCTCCAAGAACTTTTGCGCTCATATACAGTGTTATAAATTTCAACTAATTGAAAATATTTACGGGATAATAAGCTTGTACATCATATCATGGGTGTCATATTTGTATAGCAGTTTATGTCGTTGATTCACCTTTATTAAAATTCCTATTATTTTTTCCAATTACTCAAAAAAATTTTATTTAATTTATAATTTTTCTCGATATGTTTTAAAATTAAAATAAATATTAAATATCAAACATTTTCATATCCAAAAATAACTTTCGGCAAACAAGATTTTTCTATGTGTAACTCCATCAAAAAACTTCCAAGCTCTCATTTTCTTAGTTTGGAAGTTACGTAGGTGTGTTGGAAAATAAACCAAGGAGCTCAATTGAAAGCCCGATGCGCTTGTATGATTTAATTAGCGTCCATTAGCGTCCATTTATGTTCGCCAGAGTGCTCCAAAAAAACTAAGTTTCGAATTTTGCCCGTCTCCCCCTAAAATTGTTCTGCGGGTTATAAAAATAAGTCGTGAATAAAATTAGGTCAATAGGACCACGTTAATTTGTGACGCAACGGCTCTGAAATTTGAATATACATTTACAAGGGGAAAATATACATTTTTTCAATTTTCACAAAAGTTTTGTCATTAAATAATTTGTTTTGCATTGTATTTGTAATGTGATAAAAAATAGACATATTTTTGAAAATATTCTAATAAAACAATTGTATTACTTAAAATACATCTGTAGTTACTTGAATATGAGTTTTTGTCCTTATAGAATAACGTAAACCTGTTCTCAGCTATGGTCGAAAAATTTTTTTGATACTTTGTTAAACAAATTTCAATATTTTTGGGAGAACTCATAGGGATTTATGGACAACAGATTAGGGAATAAAACAGTAAAAAAACTAGGACAATACCTCTTATAGTTTGCCTGTACCTGTAATTTATATTCAGCGGATTTCTACAAAACATCCATTTTTATGTAAAATTTTGCAAAATTAGCCTTTTTATTATATTATTTTGTATTTTAAATAGAAACTTTTGTAAATTTATTAGTCCATTTCTAATTAAAAATCAAGAGTTTCATGCAATTTGGACGCCACTAACCCATAAACTTTAAAGGTCAAAAGTCAAATTTTGTAATATATGCAATTTTTGATGGAAACTAGTCGAAATTGTTTCTATTTTTGGGTAGATTATCATAAAACTTAAGAAATTTATTTATTAACAACTGATATTTACAATGATAGTGAAAAAAATAAATTAACCCTTAAACGGCCTTGTGGTCAAAATGACCCCGATGTTTTAAAAACATGCCAATTTGGACATATTTCAATAAAACCCGTTTGCAATCCCATTAATTAAGCTTAAAAAAATTTAAGAATTTTTTCAGTAATACTTTTTGTAATCGTAATTTGTATAATTTTCCAGTTTTATTTTTATTTTATTTTTATTTTAAAGCAAATAATATTTAAATACATTTTTTAGATGTCATTATTTTTATTTATACATATTATTTTTTTTATAAGACCCAATTGTTTTTTTTTATCAATTTGCTGAATTAATGGGATTGCAAACGGATTTTATTGAAATATGTCCAAATTGGCATGTTTTTAAAACATCGGGGCCAT
>NC_060952.1:60979628-60992437 GCF_022045245.1 Lucilia cuprina | reverse complement strand
TTAAAAGCCTTAGAAAGATCAAGAGATACAAGCACACTTAAATTATTAGCATTAACATTACTCCTAATACGTTCAGTAATACCAAGTAACATTAACGAAGTACTGTATCCCCTGCGGTAAGCATATTGCGCCTCAGAAATATGCAAGAATCTCGATTATAACATTTGTTCTTTCATAATATGTTCAAACACCTTAGAAAGTACAGGCAAAATAGAGATAGGTCTCAGATCATCGGGCCCTCGAATGATTTTTGTCTTCGGTATAGGAACAACACGAGCAGTTTTCCATTGAAAAGTAGATGATGTTAAGATTTTGTTAAAAAGGTCAAGAATATATTGACATATGGATAAATTAGTTTAATAAATTGTATTGAAAAGTCATCAACTCCAACCGAACGAGATTTAACTTTATATATTGCTTCAAACAGTTCAGCATCACTAATACAACTAAAAGAAAAAGTATTAAAATTATTAAAGGTATCATTAAAAAAAGTTATTTAGGTCGTCAAAACCATTGTCACAAACAAAGAAATCATTCAAGTTTTCGACATCTATGCTATACCCTCCCGAATCGTCCCCAACACAGCCAGAACCTCGTAAAATTTTCCATATTCCAACAGTATCTAACCCTGAAAACAATCTAGAAAAGTGAATCTTTTTCGCTTTTCGTACAATCTTTTTAGATTTGTTCCTATACCTACAGTAAATTCTCCAATTATCCTCAGAACGATGAAGTCTAAAAGAATGATAGGCTAGATCTTTAAGCATAAACAACCTCCCTAGAATTCATCCAAACATCTCTAATATGACATACTTTTCTTCTAGTAGTCGGAACAAAATTCATTAGGCAATCAAATAGTGATGAGATAAAAGTACAGTGCTCATCAACATTAGAAAATGTTGTAAAGTCATATTCAGACAGGAACAACAACAAACCACTCATATCAATAGATTCAAAGTACTGAACCTGATCAGAACAGCCTAACATCGAGATATCACTAACCAACCAAAAATCAATTAGAGATGTGGATCCATGTCCAACGTCGAAGTGAGAGGGTCTAGAGTTATGAATTGTAGAGAAATTATTTCTTAAGCATAATGCCCTTAAGTCACTTGACCTTGAAATATTAAACATATTACAGTTAAAATCGCCAACTACTACAATGTTAGAGTACCTTAAAAATAGTTCGTGATGAAGGTTTTCAAAAGATATCAAATCACCATAAGGTAAATAAACGACACCAAATAAAACAGTAGAACAGTCCATGGAAATTTCAATAAAAAGAGACTCACAGATTCCTAACTCAGAAGTCTGAAAAACAAATCGATATTTAAGTTTAGAAGAAACATAAATACCAACACCTCCACCACGTGAATTTAAGCGATCATTACGAACAAATTTAAAACCCAAAATATTTACAGATCTAGTAGAAACATAAGGCTTAAGCCATGTTTCTGTAACAGCAAAAACATCTAAGATTGAATTGCAAAGAATACATCTAAGCTCATCAATCTTAGAATAGCCAGATGAATGTTTAATACTCTGGCAGTTCATATGACCTGCTCTAAAGTAATTCATATACGGGCGAAGAGTAGATTTAATGTATGAGTTATTACTGAAAGATGGACCAATATTATAGTTAACTGACATTAAAGAAAAACAAAAATGAAATTATAGTGGGGAACCTAAAATACAAATTAAAGTAATGTTATTAATAATAAACAAATACATTGCGTTAACAGAAATTCTTCAATCACAATCTACAGCTTCACATTATGAAATTATATGTAAAAAACAAGTTAGAGTGCTATATTCGGCTGTGCCGAATCTTAAATACCCTCCACCAGCTACTTCTATGTTATTACTTTTCTAATTGATCAAATATTTGTAGAAAAAGTTTTCTCATGTCTTTAATAGAAAAAATCCCAAAAGTTAAATCTATTATAGAAGTATACAAAACTAATATTTTTGCCAAATTATGTATCAATAGCTTAATTTGGTAATAAGTAATGTGCGTTTAAGAGATTTTCGTAAAAGGACTTTGTATGGGAGCTATGACGAATTATGTACATAAAGACAATATTTCAGAATTCTACTTGGTAATATTGTGATGGACCTAGTATGACAGCTATGACCTAATATGGACCGGTCGTAAAATAATTTTATAGTGAATTTATGTATATAAGAGCAATAAATGTATGGATGTAAATATTTGGTTATGAGTTATGTGCGTTTTTTCTGATTTTCGGAAGGGAACCTTGTATGTGTGTTTTTCTAAAAGGGACCTTATATGGGAGCTATGATCAATTGTGGACCGATCGAAAAAATCTTTCTTTGTAATATTTCTGTATATAAGAGCAATACTTATACCAAACATTTCACAATGTTGTATGGGAGCTATGACCAAATATAAACCGATCGAAAAAATCTTTCTTTGTAATATTTCTGTATATAAGAGCAATACTTATACCAAATTTTAAACCTTGTATGGGAGCTATGACCAAATATATTTCTGATATAAGAGCAATACTTGTACTAAATTTTATATCTTAATTTAGTAATGAGTTATGTGTGTTTAAGTGACTTTCTGTAGGGGACCTTGTATGAGAGCTATGACCAATTATGGACCGATCCAAAAAAAATTTCATTGTAGTATTTCTGTATACAGTAGTTTTCCGATTAACGACCATTCAATTCTACGAACATCGCATTTAACGAACTATCTAATTTTTCCTATTGACTACTTTAAATAACGAACAAAACTTGTTTTTTTTACTCTGTTTAAACGAACTAATAAAAATATTATTATTTAAATTAAGATAAAATGACATTTATCTAAAATAACAAATAACCTAAGTTGTAGCAAGCGTGCTTTTATACCCAAAACTGTAACTCATTCTGTGTTCTTATTAAATTTTAGTTCGATGTAGCTATGTCCGTCCTTCAGATAATGACTTTAACGCTCAATACTCGCTTAACAATACGAGTACGCCGAGTACTAACCGATATCTCTAACAAATTTTATGGGAATCGGTCCATAATTGACCTTACCCTCCATATCAGGCCCCTTAAGAAAATTACTTCAACGCTCATTACTCGCTTAAAAATACGAGTATAGCGATGGAACTTCGAGAAAATAACTTTAAAGCTCATGACAGAATTAAAAATACAGCGATTAAATTCGACACAAATATGGTTTGAAGGTGGGTATATAAGATTCGGAATTTTGTGTTTTGTACTATTTTTATAAAAAAAGAATAAATTTTATAAAATACATTTAAAAAATATTTTATGTACCTATTTTTAATTATTTTCCTACCAAAAACCCACGTTTTACTTAGTACTGCATATAACGAAGTTTCAATTTTACGAGCAGGTCTGACAACATATGGATTCGTTAAATCGGAAAACTACTGTAAAAGAGCAATACTCTTACCAAATTTTATATCGATACCTAATGTTAGTAATGAGTTATGTGCGTTTAAGTGATTTTCGGGAGGAGACCTTGTATGGGAGCTATGACCAAATATGGACCGATCCAAAGAAACTTTCATGGTTACATTGTAGTATATAAAAGCAATCCTTGTACCAAATTTTAAGTCGATATCTTGATTTACTAATGAGTAATTTTCGGGAGGGGACCTTGTGTGGGAGCTATGACCAATTATGGACCGATCCATAAAAACTTTCAATGTAATATTTCTGTATATGAGATCATTATTTGTACCAAATTTGATATCGATATCTTAATTTAATAATAAGTTATGCGTGTTTAAGAGATTTTCGGGAGAGGACCCTTGTATGGGAGCTATGACCAATTATGGACCGATCCAAAAAATCTTTCATTACTATATTTCTGTATATAAAAGCAATACTTGTACCAAATTTTATATCGATATCTTGATTTACTAATGAGTTATGCGCGTTTAAGTGATTTTCGGGAGGGGACCTTGTATGGGAGCTATGACCAAATATGGACCGATCCTAAAAATCTTGCATTGTAATACTTCTATGTGTAAGAGCAATACTTGTACCAAATTTTGTAACGATATCTTAATTTGGTAATGAGTTATGCGGGTTTAACTGATTTTCGGAAGGGGACCTTGTATGGGAGCTATGACCAATTATGGACCGATCCAAAAAAGCTTTCATTGTAATATTTCTGTATGTAAGAGCAATACTTATGACAAATTTTATATCGATATCTTAATTTAGTAATGAGTTGTGCGCGTTTAAGTGATTTTCGGGAGGGGGCCTTGTATGGGAGCTATGGCCAATTATGGACCCATCAAAAAATTTTTTCCGCTGAATTAATTCTATTGTCATAAAATTTCAACTTCTAAAACTTTGTGAAGATATCGACATTACGACGGAAGTTATTAACAAAAAACCAAATTTCCGGGAATTTGTACTTTTGTATGGGAGGTATATGAAATTGTGGACCGATTCTGGCGATTTTACGCCAAGATTAAGCTCTTGTGTGGAAACGAATGTATGCCGATTTTTATGGAATTATCTTGCATAGTTTACGAGAAAATTATATCAGAGTGTGTAGAAAATGCCTATTTTTTCGAGGTTGTTTCAAATTTTGATTCATAACTTTTCCCAATGTGAACCGATTTTGCCCATTTTCAATACGAAACAACTTAGGAAAAGGAAGAACATTTTGGGTGAATTTGGTTAAATGCTATTGCTTCGTTTTATCGTGAGCGTGTTTTACATAGACAGACGGACATAGCTAGATCGACTCAGAATTTGATAAGGACCCAGAATATATATACTTTGTTGGGTCTCAGATTAATATTTCTTGGTGTTACACACGGAATGACAAAGTTATATATACCCTCTATCACCACTGATGGTGGTGGAGGGTATAAAAATATGATAAATATTTCAACAGTATTTATTCATAATATGATATTTTAAAATTGTTACAATAACCATAATATGTTTTAGACTACAAACATAATTTTAACCATAATATGTTGCTCTTAGAACATCGTTACCACAAAGTTGTTGTTTCTCTGCGTGTAGGTCTCTAATTAAGCCTACCACCCATACAATAACATCACTTTAACTCCTATTACTGGATCTTTTAAATACAAGTTTTCTCATTTAAAAATAATTGACATAAACAAGTTTTATACAAAACAAAATCTGTGTACAAAATTTTAAGAGTATCTGTTCGTAATTGACGCATTATAATACAGAAAATTACTCATACGCTCACGGTTTAAAAATTGAACAAAAATATTTTGTTTTTAAAAATAAATATTCTGTTAGTTCACAAGACTTTGTATCACAATTAATTTAAAGTCATATTCCAAATATCACCCTGATGTTTATAAGAAAGCATTCCTTTTACGGCATATAGTTTGATGGTGGGTTTATAAGACTCGACACAGCCGAATATAACATTATCACTTGTTATTAAACTAAATTCGTTTAAGTGTTTTCTGAAATTATTTTTATGACTTTATATCGGAGTTATAGTCGATAGTTAAGCTAGCTCAAAAACATTTTAGTAGAATGATTTATATATACACAGAACATACTCATGTCGAATTCTATCTAAATGTTATTATATATTAATGAATTATGTATATGGTATTAAGTGATTTCAGAAATGAATTTTATATGGGATCCAAAAAAAATATGTACCGATTCGGAAAAAAATCTGCGATTCATATATAGACAAAACATTTCAATAACGTAGTGTGTGCATTTAAGTGATTTTCGAAAGTGGGAGCTATTAACAATAATTGACCGATCCGGAATATATTCAATAGAATGTTTTATATGAACACAATTATATTCAAGTCGAATTTTATCCCTATAACTTAATAATTCAATGAATTATGTGCGTTTTACTGATTTTCGTAAGTGGACTGTATATGAGACCTCTGACCAATTGTGGACTGTAAAATTTTTACGTTGGTGATAGTATTACTATTCATATTATATTTACCTGTACAGACTGTCGATAGTTTTAACATGAGCACCTGCCGTGCCGGCCTTATCTCACGGTGGTCTTTTTCATCCACAGGGTAGACTTGAGAACGGTCTACCATCGCCCCTTTGTCTTCAATGAAGACTCAGGTGGCAATTTTTGCACATTGGCTATGACCGGTACCTTGCGCAAGTACTTTGCTGGAGTACTCGAGCTATCTAATCTCTTGCCAAAGTAGTCACATTGTAAAACAACCACACTACTATGGCTCTGTTGATTGATAGAGACGTAACCGGTGGACCGAAGCACGATCCATCAATAAGCCGTAGACATCGTTCTTACTCACAGTGACACGCTGTGGCAAGTCTGATATGAACAGAGTAAACTCTGAACACATCTGGACAAGGAAGGAAAATTAATCGGTATTCTTGTATATGATATCTTTCATCCATCATCATTCAACCCAGCACACATCTCATTTATTCGACACATTCATAGAGAAAAACATACGACACACTCATTTAGGTATACGGGTGGGGTAAGGCCCGTATACCTCTACATTCATTCTATATCATATACAATTGACACCAACTCATCTCCAACGCTTAGTCCCACAGTCACCCCCTGTGGGGTATCTGTTGATTTTTGGCAACAGCACCGAACTCTATCCCGAAATATTGACTATTATCATGCATCAGTCTTTTAACCGCCACATATACTCTTCCCTCGAATTTGGGTTCAACCAACAGCCACTACGTGGATCTCGAAGGAACCTCAACCAACTGACCAGCCAGGACATAGTCCTGCGGGCAACTGGCCACCCGTAGTACCAGATTATGCGTTGCTCTGGTCAGACCTCTGGCAATCTATGCAAGGACTAAGCCAAGCGGTAGACTGAAACAACCAATTTTTCAGTCCCGGTCAGACTGGAGGTATTGGGGCCCTCTTTATACCCCGGATTGCAATAACACCAAGGCGGAGGTCTTCGCCAAGGTAAAATGCCCTCGGGGGAATTTACCTGCACAAAATGCTGTGTTGATTCTGATATATTTGCGGTGAATTTGGTAGACTTCCGTTGCTTAGCTTTAACATGAGTGTGTTTTACAAAGAACCTGCGAATATGAATATAGCTTGGTGTATTAACACTGAACGACAAATTTTTCATATACATATGTAGCTTTTATCCACTGATGGGAGGAATAAAAATCATAAAAACTTTTAAAAGGACCAAATATTAAAACGTCAGGAACTAGATTTTGTTCTTCTTCAAAAATCACAGTTTTTGTAATATTTCAATACATTAAATTAACCCTAGTTTTGGCACTATTTACAAATGTAAATATTTTATAATGAATTTTTCGTAAGCAAGCGTTTTGGTGCCAGAGCTAGGGTTAATCAGTATGTAATGTGAGTTCCAGATTTCATCTTCATAAATCACGGTTTTATGTGATATTTCAATATATTAAATTAATCAGTATGTAATGTATGTTTCAGGGTTTTTCTGAGATCTAAATGGAAAAAAACATATATATATCACTGACGTATAACAATACAAAAATTAATTAACACAATAAATAAATATGTATGTATTTTTAAAATATTAAAAATGTTTGTTTGAATTATGCTAAATATTTTGCTCTGTTTATTGCGCTGCACTTAAGTCTTTGATAAAAAGTCAAATAAAACGTTAATGTTTAGAAAGTTAAATACATTTATGCTTTAAGTGAAATATTACTTCTGAATTAATAATAATATAAAACAAATAAACATATTTATAAATTTATATCCTTAGAAACGTATACATAAATATACTGCTTTACGGCTATAAAAGTCTATCCAAATGGTAAATATTAAAAAAAAAGTTATAAAAATACATGTATATACATATTATAATAAAATCTTTTATATTGCATGATTCATAATATTTGCATATAAAATGTCTATGGATGTATTCTCAATGAGCCTACACAGCATTTATACAATATACACACTTTTAATACATGTCTACATGTATACAAACATACATAGATTTAATATGTGTAACAGGGTGTTACATACATACATTCATATGTATATTATGCACAAACATTTCATAGAATTTTTTGCAAATGCATGCACATGTAATTCTACATATTTACTATTTCATATTTATATATACATATATGTATGAATATGTATTTATACAATCATATAATTTAATTTTATCCATGAACAAACTTTACTCTAAATAAATATTTAAAAATATTTTTATTTTTTTCCATATGTAAGTATTTGAAAAATACAGTCTCTTGTAAAAGTAAAACGTCAGACTATACTATCTTAGAAATATAATTTTCTTGAAGTACATACATAACTTGTTATATAGAATTTGTCAATAAGTACCCCGGAGCAGTGCAATATTTGAAATAACGTCGCTCTTAAAATATTTTTCAATAATAATGATAAACATGTATTTTCACTAAGAATACACACTGTCCATAGATTTTTATGTAAGGAAACATCCCTTTCTACTCCCATTGTGGTCACGGTCTAAGTTTCCATTACTTCAAATATATGTCTGGGATTAATGTTTTAAAATCAAGCCTCGTTTTATCGAAAGCTTTTTATTCATCAAGTTAAGTTTCACAAATTTTTATCGCTTCATAGCAAGTTTATTGGCCTTCTTTTCAGGAATATACTTCCTAGCCTTTTCTCACAAGACTCTGAACTCTAGGATAATATAATCTGTTCAGTCTCTCTTCCGATTCTTCGTATAGGCTGCATATGTCTGATATAGCCCCACTTGGTTACAAAGAACTTAATGGAACAACACCTCTTTAAAACATATATCACAGTCCTTGAGACTGCATTTACCTATTCCAATAAGTACTTTGTTTACCCTACAGTTAAATTTAATCCTCAATCCCGTTAACTATATATACATATTAGTTATAACTAATAACAAATTTGTGACTTAACGCTTTTGTCACTTTTTTAAAGAAGTTCTTCCTTACCTCAATGCTCTATTCCATGCAATGTCCTGGTACAAAACTGAGCTTTTTGGAAGCCCGAAATTTAACATCGATCCTTCAGATTTCAGATTATTTTAGAAAATTATGGTTAAAATAAGATGTAGAACTTACCACTCGAATAGTATTCGCTTATGATTCTCTTATTGTAAAATAGAGTCTTTATCAGCTGTCATCACTTTAATTGCCTTCTGGCTGTCGATCCATCAAATGCCCTATTGGTTTGATGATCTCCTACCAAATACCAGCGACTTATATTTACTAACGTCCTTTAGCCAACTTCATCTAAAGATAAGAGTAGTTCGATTGTAAGAGATGCTTCTTATCTTACGTCTAGCAATATTTATATCATTAACATCTACCATACGCTTTTTATCCTAATGTTATTGAAATCTAAAACAAACGAGGTATCAAATGTATTCTCCCAGCAAAATCTTTACTTACCCAGTAAGTAGGCAAGGTAATATTTGGGAAAAATTTAAGTAGTTACTTTTTGAGTGAATAACTGCTTATTTTTGTTCGTCAATGACCAAAAATAACTACTTTCAAATCTCATTATCCAAATTTTCTCGATTAAAAATTGGTTTTAAAGTTAATTTTTAAGTTTGCTCTTACTCAATGCCCCATTAAAAAGTAATTTTATCATTCTATCTCCAATGGTTTCCACACAAATGTCAATATTAACATTACTGAAAAAAACTTTCAAAATCAAATACGGTTCGAAACGTAACTAATTCCTTATTAGATATACGTTACAGACAATTGACTACTAATTCTATTAAAAAAAAATTAATTTATGTTATTGATAACGCCAACTCATTACCAAGTAATGTAAGAAATAACTACATTACCTACAACACTCAATACTAAAATTTGAAAATATTTTACTGGGCTAGTACTTTTCTGGATCAAATCAGAGATCTTTGTAACCTAGATCTACGGTAGGCGGCATCCCGCAGACAGATTTGGAAACTTTGTACCGAAAAAGACTTTTCGACTTATTGAAAAATGAGCAACTAAGTAGCAATAGACATATAATGTAAATAAAAAAGCTATCGTACTTGAGCCAATTGGCAGAGCCGGCAGAAACATGTACATAAATTGCCGAACGGTGGTGAATCGACTAAAAATAACCCTGTTATAGGGTCTAAAAAAAAGGAATGAGTGACTGTAATGCTCAAGAAACGAATAAAGAATGTATAAACAAGAATGGAGCTATTCAAGACTTTACTAAAAACACAGAGAATGTGAGAAAAAGAAAATGCAAATGATAGAAAACTTAAACAACAAAAAAATATTGGGCAATTCTTGATAATGATAAAAATTGTGATCAAGAATGTTTAAAAATATTTGAAAAACATGTACAAGAGCATGATCAACAAACAGCATCATCACATGCTATATCAGACAAAAATAACGAAAATAATAGTGCCCGACCGAACGTTCGGGTACGGGTTAGGAGTTCGGTAAACAGTGAGGTTCGGCCAATGTTCGGTGTTCGGCGAAATTTTGACCGAACGCCAAACTTTTTATATAATCTTTATTTATAATATTTTTACATCATCAAAAAGTTTAAAAACGCTGAAAATTTGTTTGCAGAAGTTATCATACAACCTGGCTGTACAATAAATTTCTGATATACATAGGTACTAGGGTATTCAATTATTCGGGTTTTTGTCTTAATCGGTTTATTCGACAAATAATTATTTGAGGTTTTACGTTAGCCGGTTAATAATCGAATAATTAAAAATTATTCGGTTATTCGAATAAAAGGAAACTAGATGTTATTATTGCTTTTAACAATAATTTTCTTCAAATACACCCTGTAACAATTTTGAAAAAAGCATTCACACATGGAAAAGTTGATAAGTATGTGAAAATAGATTCCACTTATAGAATTAAGTACTCCGATTTTTATGTCCTTATAAAAGGATTTCAAAGTTTAAAGGACTACAAACGAATATTTAAAATATTTATATGTATTTTATAATACTAATATTGATCAAATGAAAGCTTGGAATCTGTACATTCTATCTATATTATTTACCTGTCTCACTTAGAGAAAATGAAGAAGAAATTAAATTTAAAAAGGTTTCATTTTCGACTCAAAAACTTTTAACTACTTTTTTGAGAAAATTTTTCTTTAAGAATTCCAATTCTCTCTTGATGATCTTGATGATTCGAAATAAATTATATTATTTCGAAGCAGAGGAACTCAGCCTTATTTTAAATTAATATTAATACCAACATTTTAATATAAATTTGTAATTCCATCTTTTGAAATTGGATGTCTTTTAAACTTTAAAGTTCTTTTACAGGAGCATAAGAGCTGATTATGAAAAACTATGTACACAGATTTAATACTAATGGTCCACAGTTTCCTGTACCCATAGATTTGAAAATAATTTTTTTTTATCAAATACTAGAAATTATTCCTGTTTATGTGAATGCTTTTCTATATAAAATTTTCAACGAGTTCTAGAATTCATACGTTCCATTGAACAGTAGTTCAACTATAACTGTTGCTGAAAACTTATTAGAAATACTTAAGAACACAACAATGTTCCCAAAAAACTGGTTGTAAAAATAAAAGCGACATAATTCTTTCCATGATTTCTTTTAAAAAATCATCAAATAAATTTTCTTTATTATAGAAAAATATATAAGGATCCAGAATATATATACTTTATAGAGTCGGAAAATTATATTATAGAAATTACAAACGGAATGACAAACTTATATATACCCTTTTTACGAAGGTGAAGGGTATAAAAATATTAAATTTTGTAACAAATACATAGTAATTTTACTGCTAAATAGTGAGTTTTTCTTAATCTGTTAATTGATAGAAATTATTCGGTTTATTCGTTATTTGACAATTTTCATTTATTCGAACGATTAATAGTCAAAAATTAATTGATTAACCGAACGACGATTAATCGTTTGAATACTCTAATAGGTACAAGACGCCTTTTAACAGTTCGTTTTTTCTGCTGATTTGAAAACCAGTTAACCAGAAGAAAAAAGCTATGAAAAGTGAAACATTTAATTTGAATTATCTAGTTTCGACTATAAATCTTTGATCTCAATTGTAACAATGAAATTTTCTAGGTCCTTATTCTCAAACGATCTAGACATGTCTGTCTGTGAGACAGTCCCTTCAAAATGGACATAATCGGTCTACATTTTGACATGGCCTCCATATATGGTTTGCTTTAGAAAATGACTATCGTTCATAACAGGCTTAAAAATACTAGTATTTTTATGAAATTATACTTAATATTTTTTATGAACCAAAATTTCATAAAAATCGGCAAATTGAAATTTTTATGATATAAGCATTTCACAAAAATAGTTTGTTATTAAAAATTTATCACTCTCTGGGATTCGGAATTAGTTGATAATTGATCCAATTGCTAATTAAAGACCCTTTCCAAAAAATCTTCCGGATGTTTATATTTTTGTTTTAAATGTTATAAACTATTACTTTTTAATCATAAATGCGTTTTTCATTTAAGAAAAAAGTTCGTGTTCACCGAACTTTGAAAACCGAACAAAGCTGGGGTCCGCCGAACTTTCAAATTTACCGAGTTCGGTCGGACTCTAGAAAATAACAATAATAATGAAAACAGTAATGAAATCCCAAGTAAAAAAACAATAACACTGAAATATCTTTGATGTGGAAACCATTGAACTTATTAAATTCATAATAGATAGTCTAAAAATAAATAAATTTAAAATTGAAGAGTGTAGTAATAAGAAAATGTTTCTTTATATGTTATCTATGGATGATTATGTTGGAGTTAAAGCTTATCTCGAAAAAAGTAAAACCAATTTTTTTAATATTTACG
>NC_060952.1:60975765-60979528 GCF_022045245.1 Lucilia cuprina | reverse complement strand
AAAGGCAATACTAGCTTCCATCACAAACAAAAGCGATACAGGTGAATATGGATGGCCTCTCACTTACGCGTTGAAAAGGGATGTCAAAATCACCTGAAAGCGAAAAGCTACCTAAAAAAGTTAAAAATGCAAAAAAGGTCACCATGGAGACCTCTAGATCGACTACAGAGACTCCTAAATCGACTATGGAGCATTCTAGAACGACAGCGTCTCAGCCTGTCGAGAAAGAAAAAACCCATAGAAGTAGTGAAGAAAGTGGATGGGAAATAGTGAAACACCGAAAAGAGAAAAAGAAGAGAGAAATGTTTAAAAAAATTTTGACCAAGGAGAAACACTTACTATAAAGGCAATTTCAAATGTCACTCATGCGGACGTACTGAAAGAAATGAAGAAGAATATTGTCCCCAGTGAATAGTTGATATAAAGACAGTGAGAAGGACAAGAAATGGCGATATCCTCATAAAATTCAATAGAGGAGAGGGACAAGCGGAAAAAATGACACGTGCCATCGGAAACACGCTTGGAAACGATGTCATAATTAAAACTGTTAATAAGAACTGTATAGTCGATATAAGATATGTGGACGAATCAACAGAAGAAGAAGATATTGTAAGTGTAATAAAAATAGCGACAGACATGGATCATAGACATAGATGCTAAAGTTTTCAATGTTAGAGAATCCTTCGGGAAAACTAAACAAGCTCTGGTACAAATTCCGGAGAATACAGCCGCAGTTCTTCTAAAGAACTCCAAAATTAGAATTGGATGGGTACTGTGCAGAGTGAAAAGATGCCTAGATCAAGGTCACATGGCTATTTCTTGCAATGGTGCCGATAGAACAAATGTGTGTAGAAAATGCTGCAAACCGGGCTACAAACTCAAAGATTGTAGAGAAGAACTTAGATGCATATTATGCCAAGAAGCAGGTCTAAAGAATATAGAACATTACATAGGCAGTATATTCTGTATAAACAATAGAAAAGAATCCCGAAAAAAATGACAAAGAAGTTTCTTCAAGTAAACCTTGGTCGAGGCAGAGAAGCACAGGATCTTATGATCCAGAAAGCAGCAGAAGACGATATAGATATAGTGTTAGTTAGTGAACCATATTGTAAGCCATCGTTTCTAAACTAGTATAAAGATATTACCCACCGCGCAGCTATACTCGTGAGAAATTAGCATGCAAATGTTAGAGAAATCGACGAGAATAATACAGGCTTCGTATATGCAACAATTGATGGCGTTAGGATTTACAGTTGTTAATTTTCACCTAATGTAAGCCATGACGATTTCGTAACTGCTATAAACAATCCAGAAGAATCTATTCGAACAGCAAGAAACAATGTTCTCATAGGTGGAGACTTCAACAGTAAATCTCCGGAGTGGAACTCTCACTTATTAGACAACAGGGGTAAAATAGTGAGCGAGATGTTCGGCAGTCTTTGTCTTACTATTTTTAACGAAGGCGAAAATTTAACTTTTAGAAGGCCCCCAGGTGGTAACATAATTGACATCTACAATGATAATATGAACTGGATGGTACATGAGAATTTTACACTTAGTGATCATCAATACATTACATTTTCCACTGACGACAACTTAGCACCGTTACAAACCGAGATAAGCCTTCCCAAGTGGAATATCAGAAAACTAAAGAATGATAAGCTTGTTGAATATATATGTAGATGCAAAGAGCGAAGAACTAGAATTCCGAACGAAGACAACAATGTTGAGTCAGTCGTAAAATCACTAACCGACATATTAACTAAGGCGTGTAACGTAGGAATGACGAAAGTCCAACCATATAGCAACAAACCATCCGTTTACTGGTGGAATGACGAGGTGCGTGAGTTAAGGAAAAAATGTGTATTAGCCCGCAGAGCAACCACGAGGAACTATAGAAATCTTTCCCTTAAGCTGGAATACAAAAGATCCCGAAAAATATTGAAAAGTGCATTCAAAAAAAGCAAAAGAAGATGTTGGCTTGAGCTCTGCAATTAAATCGATTCCGACCCCTGGGGTAAACCATACCAGATTGTCAGGAAAAAACTAGGTGCAATAAAACCCATTCCTGGCATAAAAGAGCCAACGTGGGAGAAGCAAATAGTAGAAACATTGTTCATCTTTGACAATGATGGCTATCACACTGAAGTACTACAGTATAGATAAATTGAAAATAGCAACGAATAATCTAAAAACTGGTAAATGGCCTGGTCCCGATGGTATACCAAATACTGTATTAAAACTAGTAAGCGAAACATGGCCTGAATTGTTAATACACATGTTTAACATATGCCTAGAAAATGGAGAATTTCCGTCGAAGTAGAAAATACAAAAACTAATGCTCTTACGGAAAAGCGACAAACCGTTAAACGAAGCAAACACATACAGACCAGTCTCTCTAAAAAAATTTATGAACTTGGTAGCTTATCGTGTAACCAGTATGGCTTCCGCAAATGAAGATGCACTGTTGACGCCATCAACGATGTATTACAAACGGCGATGGAGTCCAAAACTTCAAAAGGATAACGCTAGACGTAAGAAATTTATTGGAAGCATTAAAATACAAAGGCGTATCGCTTTTGTTTGTGATGGAAGCTAGTTTTTCGAAGGTTTCAACAAAAACCTTCGAAAAACTACATATATATATATATATATATATATATATACATATATTAGAGACATACTGAAATACTCTGTGAAAATTGCAAGAAAATCGGTTCAGCCGTTTAGTACAAAATTCTGTGTTGCTGATTTAATATCATTGGTGTATTTAGAGAATTTGATAGAAATTTTTATTAATATTGCAGTACCACCACCAGCATTAGCATTTTGTCTGTCTTTACATATCATAACGTAGTTTTTGATATTTAAATTATGTCTAATGTTCAGTTTTGTTTCGTTAAGTAACACTATGTTCGGGTTATATCTATTTATAAAGTTATTTAATTTTATTAAGGAGTTAACATTAATGTCAATTATATTTAGATTTTTTCTATTGTTTCTGCCATTTTTATTAGTTAAGCTTCTATGATAGAAAAAATTGTGTGTATTCGATAAGTTTAGCATGGACTGATTTAGTTCTTCCAAAGCATTTTGCGGTTAGTAACTTATTATTTTTTACTATATTAGCAAAACTCATATTACTATTTATTGGTGTTGTAGTTATATTTTTACGAATTAGTGATAGTTCTATATTTTGCACATCCTTTGTATTATGCCGGGTGACCATATATTTTGCTTAATACACAATATAATTTTTCCTTTTCATTTGCAGGAACCTTCTGAAGGGAACATTACCAATATCATGTTTTTCGTAGCATTTTACACATCTATGCGGTAGAAAGCAATAAAATGCACTATGAAAGAAACTTTGGCAGTTTCTGCATTGTAGTATTTCAGGTTTTCTTATTTTTCCCAACGAATACACCGGTATAGTAGACATTTAATATCTTTAAGTTCATTAACTCTGCTTTCTTTAGTAATTTGTACCAAATAAATTGGAAGCATATATCCCTCAGATATTGATTTTCTTGTAGTAAATGGGCTAACCTTAACAAATTTTAAATTTTCATTTTGAAATTTCCATAGCTCCTTTAAAATCTCTTTTTCATCAGTATTGGCACTTGCCCTTTAGCAAATAAGTTTTAGTTTTAACATCTTTTGGCGTAAATATTAAAAAAATTGGTTTTACTTTTTTCGAGATAAGCTTTAACTCCAACATAATCATCCATAGATAACATATAAAGAAACATTTTCTTAT
>NC_060952.1:60823535-60975665 GCF_022045245.1 Lucilia cuprina | reverse complement strand
GCAATCTATGCGTAATCCAACATATCATAAACTTAAATTATAACTTAGGTTACGATTAAGCAGGGAGTCAGCTGATTTTTTAATGCTGTTTTTATTTAAAAGAACAATAGTAAAGAACCGTTTCTTTTTTTGTTGTATACATAAAAGAAATGGAAAAGAAAATAAATGTTCAAAGAAGTTTTGTATTAGAAGTGGCGTGTTTTCTAAAAGGTGAAAATATTTAATAAAAAATGGAAGGTTTTTCGTCCAGAAATTTAAGGTGTTTGGTAAATAAGAAAAAAAGAGACAATAGAAGAAAAAGGGAATGAAAATAATACAAGTGTTAATAATAAATATTAATATCTTTGAAACTCAATCGACCAACTCCTCGTCCATAACGGAAAAATTAAGTGCCTGGTACAACAAATATAATCCAGGGAGAAAGTGTTGTGACGAATTATTAAAAATACTAAAATCCTAAAATAGATAAATTATTGAATAAAGATATATATCTGTCATTAAATTATGATGGATTGAATTGCAAGAAAGGATTAAAGAGTTCCTGTCGCTGCATGACGTAATTTACGGTAAGTTGATTTTACACTTCCTCTTTTAAATATATTCTTGTAATTCCCTATTTTCCTTTACAGAAGCTCTAAAGGAAGATGGCTATACCATCCAATTATTTAAAAAGGAAATGCAACACTGTTTTAAAATTTATAAGAATAGATTTTTTCAAAAAAATCCAGAGAAAAAAAGCAAATTTAATATTAAAAACACATAAAAATGTCCATACCTATAATTCTTTTTCTTCTCAATTGGATTTTGAATTACATGCAATTTGGATTGGATTACATACTTTTCCATTGAATTTTATTTGAATTGAATTTATATACATTTTCATTTTCTTATTTATTTTTAAATGTTTAAATTAGTAATAAATATATAACAAATTATTTTTATTAATAATTCAATATGCATAGTACCACATGTAACTTACAAATGCAAATAAAGCTGTAATCTACATACATTACATTATTATTTGCAAGCGTTTATAGGCGTCTCATTAACTTCGCTTAGAACTCCATACATTATGTAAGTGAAATTTTAATTTGTCTTAATGATATTGTGGCTTACATTTAAAGCGAGAGCACATCGATGAGGCAGCCTAGGACACTTTTATGTTAAATCTAAGTGGAAGAATAAGTGAAAGCAGCACCACTGACTGCCACGAAGTACTGCTTAGATAAGCGAGTACATAAGGTGTATTTTTAACGCTGGGAAGCTCAGCTTTTTTACCATTCTTGCTTTACTTACACATTTACATACTTATATTTAAATCAGCCAAGCGCAGAAAGAGAAACTGTTAGTGTAGTGGTAAGAAAATACTAAAAAACACTTAGAAAAAATATTTTCTAGTTACGCTTGCTATGATCAAATTTTATAAAAAGTAAAATTGTAAAAATTACAGATAAAGCATATTCAAAGAAGAGAAAAATGTTTATTTCTATACAAGATGTAATGCTTTTAATATAAAATGTTAAAAAAGGTATTAAAAATATTGTTTTTATGTATTTTTAATATTATGTATTCCTGAAAAGTTCTTGGAGTGTACGAGTTTTTTGCAAGTTATTCTCTTGTTTGAAAATACCCAGCGGTAAACGAAACAAAGTACTTAGATAATATGAGATGACGTGAGTATGATACTCTAAGAGAGCAATCTAAGTACTTAGAATGCAATCTATGCGTAATCCAACATATCATCAACTTAAATTATAACTTAGGTTACGATTTAAGCAGGGAGTCAGCTGATTTTTTTAATGTTGTTTTTATTTAAAAAAAAAACAATAATAAAGAACCGTTTCTTTTTTTGTTGTATACATAAAAGAAATGGAAAACAAAATAAATGTTTATGTTCAACGAAGTTTTGTATTAGAAGTGACGTGTTTAATAAAAAATGGAAGGTTTTTCGTCCAGAAATTTAAGGCGTTTGGTAAATAAGAAAAAAGAAGGGACAATAGAAGAAAAAGGGAATGAAAATAATACAAGTGTTAATAATAAAATTAATAATCCTGGTGATACCATTCAATGTGAAGATGATTTAAATCAGCGTTGCGCGTTCATATTGTTCTGATTACGAAGATTTTCGGCAATTCACACGTACATAACCCGATCATAAATAAAACTTATTGTAAGAGCGTGAAAATTACAAAAATTATTTTTAGTTGCTTGACAGCATTCAACAAAGTAGGTTGATGTCGCTTTGTTTCAGAAATTGCAAACAAAACGTGTAAAAACAACAACACCACTTGCAAACAAGAGAGCAACTTGCAAAAAACTCATACACTCCAAAAACTTTTTACGAATGCATAATAATAAAAATATATAAAAACCATGTTTTTAATACTTTTTTTAAACATTTTATATTCAAAAATCTAATCTTTGTGAAGAAATAACCATTTTTCTTTTCTTTTGATATGTTTTATCTGTAAAATTTACCATTTTACTTTTTATAAAACTTGATCATAACAAACGTAATTAGGAAATATTTTTTCTAAGTGTTTTTTTAGTATTTTCTCACCACTACAATAACAGTTTCTCTTTCTGCGCATGGCTGATTTAAATATTAATTTCTTTGAAACTCAATCGACCAACTCCTCGTTCATAACGAAAAAATTAACTGAATGGTACAACAAATATAATCCAGGGAGAAAGTGTTGTGACGAATTATTAAAAATACTAAAATCCGAAAATATATAGATTATTGAATAAAGATGTATATCTGTCATTTAATTATGATGGATTGAGTGGCAAGAGGGGGTTAAAAGAGTTCCAGTCGCTGCATGATGTAATTCACGGTAAGTTGATTTTACACTTTCTCATTTAAATATATTCTTGTAATTTCCTATTTTCCTTTACAGAAGCTCTAAAGGAAGATGGCTATACCATTCAATTATTTAAAAGGGAAATGCAACACTGTTTCAAAATTTATAAGAATAAAGTTTTTCAAAAAAATCCAGATGCAATTTGGATTGGATTACATACTTTTCCATTGAATTTACAAACATTTTCATAATTCTAATTTATTTTTAAATTTTTAAATGAATAAAAAATATATAAAAAATTATTTTTATTAATAATTCAATATGAATCTAAAAAACCATGAAGATATGCATTTGATTACTCATTAGAGCAGCGTTCCGCGTTCATATTGTTCTAATTACGAAGATTTTCGGCAATTCACACGTACACAACCCGATCATAAATAAAACTCAAAGCAAGAGCGTTAAAATTGCAAAAAATTTTTAAAACAACAACAATATTTTCAAACAAGAGAATAACTTGCAAAAAACTCGTACACTCCAAAAACTTTTCAGGAATGCATAATAATATTAAAAATACATAAAAACAATATTTTTAAACCTTTTTTTAAACATTTTATATTAAAATCTTTAATCTTTGTATAGAAGTAAACATTTTTCTTTTCTTTAAATATGCTATATCTGTAAAATTTACAATTTTACTTCTTATAAAGTTTGGTCATATCAAGCGTAACTAGGAAATATTTTTTCTAAATGTTTTTTAGTATTTTCTTACCACTACAATAACGGTTTCTCTTTCTGCGCTTGGCTGCATTAGAGTGTCAAGAATGACAGCACTTTTGCAAATCTTGTATAAATAGGTAGACCTCTCAAATGATACATACATATAAAGCATTGTTCATATAAAATTTGGATGAATTCATCTTTCGATATCATTTTATACTTTTAGAAAATTATCCATCAAAAATTCTGCTGACAATATGTTTCATTTAAATTCTAAAATAATAAATTAATGATATATTTACTTCTTACTTAATAAAATTTGATATGTACCTTTAGTCTTAAAGTATCATTCTTATTCTAATGCCTTGGAATATACAATATATTTTTTTACCCTCTAGTATAAGTAAAAACCCCACTTAACGTTTTTGAAAATTACAACAACAATAGTTTTCCAGATTAACAATATGTTACATATGAGAGATGCCAAGCAAATTATCTATGAAAAAATTTAATTAACTAACAGTTTTGTATTTAATTCATATATGTGGTGCCAAGCCCCCACTGAAATCCCGCCCGTTATATTCTAAATGTTCACATGTCAAAGTTATTCATATAAAATTTGAGGATTCTAGCTCTAATAGCTTTTTAGATAACTGTTTTTTCTATTTAATTCATTTGGGGGGCTACAAGCTCCCCAGATTAAAGTCCGCCCTTTATCCTCAAAATGTTCAGATGAATATTATAGTAACATAAGCAAAAATTGATTAATTTAGTTCCATATTTTCCTAGATAAACAATATTTTATGCATAGTCCCCATTAAAAGTTCGCTCGTTATACTCTAACAGTCTTATGCAAAAAAAAACCTTATTATGACCTTAAAGTGTACATTAGTTAACAACGACTTTTAGCTTAATAATCCATTATTAAAAAAGTATATGCAAAAACAGTATTTTAACTAAAATACATTTTAATGTTTTTTTATATTTGATGCTGGCAACACCATTATTTTATTCTGTCAATATTTTCATAATGTTGTATATGAACGATTATTAGTTCATTTGGTATTCGTGTCTAATATTATTTTTTTATGCTTTTATATAAAATAATTGTATTTAATAACATAAAAATGGGGTTGTATTTGTTTATTTAATAAAAACAACGTATAAATCAAATAAAACAACTAATGTAATAGCAAAATTATATTTTGATTAAAGAAAGTAATCGAGTAACGTTTTCTTTAAATTTGCATTGATATTTTACACATCACTAAACTATTTTATAAACAAAATTTATGTTTATCTATCTATGAAAAATTTGAATTATCTAACAGTTTTCAAGATATACGAAATTTTGTATTTAATTCACATATGTGGTGCTAAGCCCAGCACTGAAATCCCGCCCGTTATTTTCTTAATGTTCACATGAATGTCAAAGTTATTCATATAAAATTCGAGAATTCTAGCTCTAATGGTTTCGTAGATAACTATTTTTTCTATTTAATTCATGTGGGGGCTTCAAGCTCCCCAGATTAAAGATTATAAGCAAAATTTGATGAATCTAGTTCTATATTTTCCTAGATAAACAATATTTTGTATTTTATTCATAGTCCCCATTAAAAGTTCGCTCATTATACTCGAAATATTCAGATGAATGTCAAATGAAATTTAATGATTCTATCTCTAACAGTTTCTCAGATATACGAATTTTTCTATTTTATTCATATGGGCGCTCCAAGCCCTTCAGATGAAAGTTTGCTCTTTTTTCTTAAAAATGTTTAGATGAAAATTAAAGTTCTTCGTGCAAAATTTTAAGAATTTAGTTGTATAAGATTCTAACTGTAATAGTTTCCAATATAAACGAAATTTTGTATTTAATTTATATGGGAGGTACCACGCCCCCTAACGCTAGTCCGCCCACTTTTACAACAAACATATAAACATACAAACAAACACTCATTAATTTTTATACATATAGATTAGAAATTTTATGTAAATTTTTGTAAAATAAGCATTTACAGCATGATCACACCATCAACATAAATTGCGACATGTTCATCGATCTCTAGGAGGCCTTTTAGATCATCGAAAATTTGCATGTGTGGTTAGTCCAATATTAAAATATACCCCTAATATCGATCTTAAACAAAAGCAAATATAGTATATAAGAAAGTAATAATCAAACTGCATTATTAATGAGCAACATTGTTGCAGAAACCTTAAATTTAAATTATTATTTGGTATAAGTAATCTCATTTATAAAGAGATAATAAACAAGTAAGAGTGTTATATTCGGCCATGCCGAATCTTATATACCCAACATCAAATCATTCTTATTAATAAATTTTGATATTATCGATCTATGTTGAATCATGTGTCAATATTAATATGAACATCGGGGAAATATTTGGAAGTGGGCCTTTAATAAGGTGGTGACCTTAATAGGGGCTCATACAAACATTTTTTTGAAAAATTTCACCAATAAGTTATGAGTCAGTTATAGACCGATTTCCTTTATATTTGAAAAAGAGTTTTTGGTTAGTACAAAACTTTTTTATGTAGAATTTGATAGCTGTACTAGCAGTTTTAAGCTAGTAATGAGCTTTAAGGTAATTTTTTTAAGGGGGCTTTACAAGGGGGATAGGGTTAATTAAGGACCGATCCTTATAAAATTTGATAAAGAGCTTTTAGCCCTCACAAAACTTATGTTTAAAATTATGTGTACTAATTTTTATAAAATATGATAAATGATCTTCTATTGTCACAAGGACGAAGCCTGTTGAAAATGGTTAACATTACTTCACCTAGCCCCCATTCAACTAGCCATACCAAATAGGACTTTTAAACTCATAGTTAAGATTAATTTACTCGTATGTCTGCAAAACCAAGTTCTATACTAGCCTTGATGACCCTCATAATTATAATTATAGGGCCTCATTTGATCCTAGCCCCTTTAAAGAGCCCCCTTTAAAAAAAAAACGTATATTGGATCTGTAAATGATATTGATCTGAAATTTTTTGTATATTATTGGAAATTTTGTTGTCTTACTAACAATTTGGTCCAAAATTACGCCCGGTATTCAAAAAAAGGCGGACCAAGGTAGGGTAAATTTTGTATCACTAAATTTTTAAATGCCTATAACTCGGATATTATAAGAGATAAGTAGTATGTCCAAGCATGTTTTTTCAAGATCTTATTTGGGTGAAAAACAAAAAAATGGCACGAGTTTAAAAATTTTACATGTCATAGGTACCCTACTTTGAGCCGCCACAGCGCTGTCCCTGGGCCATCTGCAGGGTTCATCTTCAAAACTTAAACTCGAATACTCCTTGGCTACGGTCACGCCAAATTTTATCCCGATCGCATCAGCCAGATCGGAAATGCCAGATTTATTTCCAAAAAAATTCCATTCTGCCCCACTGTGTGTTGTCAGACGGTGGACTTCATGGCAGAATGACTTTGTATGCTGTAGACTCAAGGAATAATAGATCATCGAAGTTGGAACTACACGTAGACTGTGAATTTAAAATGCTGGACGTAGCAGCTTGAACAACAAACAAAAAGAAAAAATTGTTTTTATTAAACGAATTTGTTAATTTTAATTAATTTACAAACACTCACCTGGTTTTATTTCAATAAAAAAATCAACAGAATTTATATACTGTTCAGGTATATGTAGGAAGTAATTTGGCTTTATTATAAAGTTGTTGTTTAAAATATCAATTTGCACATACGTTGGATGTTGGATGATTTAAATAACTAAAGTCCTCATCAAAGTTTACAACTATTAGTTCTTTTTACTCTCACATATTGTTTTTATACCCTTCACCTTCGTGAGAAGGGTATATATAAGTTTGTCATTCCGTTTCTATGTAGATGTGTGTAGATGTATTTTTTTGTATGTTTAGAAATCCAAACATACAAAAAAAATACACAGCAAAAACATATGATTTGCATTTTTTTTTAAAATAAAATAATTCTTTTGTTTTGCAAAAATATATTTTTAATGAATAGAAAAAAGTATTTAAAACGTTTTCAATTATATGAGAGTAGATTCTGAGTTATTGTACAATAATTTTTATGCGAATAATGTAAGTTTGAAATTTAAAACTAACACAAATTTTTTCCAAGTGCTTTTTAAAACAATTTTTTTTTACGATAAACAAAAACAAAATCTACGTCTCGTCAATGTTTACAAGCAATGAATACGAAAGTGTTATTGTTTTACTCTTGCTTGTATATATTGAACAACACATTTTGTATGTTAAAATTCAAATATTACACATAAAATATTGGATTTTATTTATTATACCCTTCACTTTCGTGAGAAGGGTATATATAAGTTTGTCATTCCGTTTGTAATTTCTATAATATAATTTTCCGACCCTATAAAGTATATATATTCTTGATCCTTATAGATAGCGGAGTCGATTAAGCCATGTCCGTCTGTCTGTCTGTCTGTCTGTTGAAATCAGTTTTTAGAGGACCCCAGATATCGGCGATGTCTGAATCTTCAATAATTCTATTAGACATGCTTTCGAGAAGATCGCTATTTAAAATCAGCAAAATCGGTTGGTAAATAACGTGTGTGTGTAGATGTATTTGGTTTTATTCAGCTGTGTATTTTTTTGTATGTTTGGAATTCAAACATACAAAGTATACACAGCAAAAAAATATGATTTGCATTTTTTGTTAAAATAAAATAATTTTCCCTTTTGTTTTGCAAATATATTTTTTGATGAATAGAAAAAAGTATTTAAAACGTTTTCAATTATATGAGAGTAGATTGTGAGTTATTGTACAATAATTTGTATGCGAATAATGTAAGTTTGAAATTTAAAACTAACACAAATTTTTTCCAAGTGCTTTTTAAAACAATTTTTTTACGATAAACAAAAACAAAATCTACGTCTCGTCAATGTTTACCAGCAATGAATCAGAGGTCGAAGTCGACCGCCTCGAGTCGGAGCTTAGCCGCCGCCGAACTATATTTAGTTGCTTGAGCCGCCGCCGAAACATTCGGCTTAAATCGACTCAAATTTTTTTAATGTTTTTATTAACTAGACTGTAAGATCAATTATGTTTAAAATACACTATGGTGAAGGGTATATAAGATTCGGCACAGCCGAATATAGCACTCTTACTTGTTTTTGTTTTATTTTTCATGAAAAATTACATAACGAAACAAAATATAATAAATATGTATTATTTCAAATTTCTTATACATAAACAGGTATAAAAGGTACATATTTACGTATACGAATTGTTAATGAAAGTATCGTGAGTCCAATGGTTGAAATGAGATATAGAAGATTTTAAATTTTAATGTTTTCAAAAATATGTGTGCCAATGACAATTTGCATGTACATATCTGTTCTAAAATGTATAAAACATGTTCAGATTACATAAAACTTTAATTAGAAACTTGAATGGAAAAATAATTCTCTGATTTAAAATTTTCTCTTAAAAACTTGGAATAATTAAAGGATCACATAAAGTAATGCTTAATCCCATTGGAATGTGGAGTCATACTACATTCAAAATTGACAGTTCATACATATATAAATAACATATTACTTATTAGAAAATCCATAATTAAACATTGATGATTATTACTTTGTAAAATGATTCCTACGACCTTTTCAATAACAGCGCTTTTGAGGCTTCAATATTGTTCTCATTGGCGATATCATTAAATTTAATTTCTTCTCTTTGGTCATCGAAATTATAAGAAAATAAATTAATTACACTAAATAAATGTTGATTTGTAAATATACATGCAGTAAATTATGTGTATAGGACTTTTAAAAACACAAAACATTTGTAATAAATACAAAAAACTTCAAAATTACTGAGCTAAAGGTGAATGATACCTAAATCATAAAATTAAAAATAATAAAAACTTCATTCATACGCAAATAAAATCAAAATTCACATAAAAATGCGTTATTCGTACTATCGAACAGAAAAATTGTGACTTTATTCGTACTATAGAGTAGGCAATGCAACAATTTTGCCATTCGTATTATTGGACATTCGTAATAATGAGGGTACGTACTATTGGACGTCCACTGTATTAAACACATTTCATTTATTTTAATAATTTGAATATAAAAAAATTTGCACACCTGATACATAGTGTTAAGGCAAAAATACATGTTTTTGTATAATTCAAATTTGTATCTACACTGGTAACAATTATTAATTTTTTAGTACATAAATACCTTTTATTAAAAAAATAAATATATGTGGTTTTCAAAAAATTATTCACAATATCAAATAAACACAAAAGTTAAAACAAATATTGTGTTCGACAGCTCACAGCTGTGGGAATATTTATAGCAAAACAAAGGTAAAAACGTCAATATGGTATCTGTTATCAAAATAAAAAAATTTAATGACGTCAAAGATTATAAGTTTCATTTTATTGTGGATATATAATTATTATAATTTTTTTTATTCAGCAGATTATATTTGGCTTTGAGAATAAAAATATATACATATTACTAGAGTGACCGCAAAATGTCGATTTTGGAATCTTGTTCGCCTTAACCCCACAAAATGATTCCCCTTTTCAGATATTGAACACGTCGCTCAAATTTTGAAAAAATTAAATTTTTTGGTCAAAAAGCTAACATATGAAGTTATAACTCCAGAACGGTAAATAATAGAAACTTAGTACCTCAAAACAAAGCTAATATTGTACTTCAAAATTTATAATACATATATACATAATTTTTGTTACTTTTTGTAAAGCAGAGTTACAACAGATTTGTCTATAGGGGGCATAGTTCGTATATTTCAATATTATGTGATAAATGTTGAAAGTAGATAAATATTTTACATATTATTGTTAAAGAATCATGATGTACATAGATTTAGTATTTGAAAAAGATGTAAAACACAAAAATTGGTTGAAAATGTAAAAACTATATAAAATTCCCCAGGCCATTAACTCGCACTTGATAAGGAAATGTGGAAAAAAATTAACTTATTTTGAAAAATATTTTAATCAATATATTTTATTAAATAAAATATACCAATATTTACTAGAATGTATGTTTTTGTCATTAAAAATATCGTGAGCCTGTTCTTAGCTATGATAAATTTTGTTTTTTAAATCTTTGTTAAACGAATTTAAAAAGTTTTGGAATAACACCAAGGTGTTTGTGGTCAATAGACTAGGGAATAAAACTGCGAAAAGATATGTCAATACCTCTAATAGTTAAGCTGTACTTGCGATTTAAATTCTGCGAATTTCGCGAAAAACTCATTTTTTGTAATATTTTACAATATATGTCCCAATTCTTTAATGTAAACTTTAGAGGTTAAAGATCAAATTTTTCAATATTTGCAAATTCTCATTGAAACATATCGAAATATAATTTATTTGTTGGCCATATTTAATAAAATTACAAGAATTTATAGCATATAACTGTAAAGAACATAAAAGACATAATTGGTAAAATATTAAAAAAAATAGTTTTTCGCGAAATTCGCAGAATTCAAATCGCAGGTACAGCTTAACTATAAGAGGTATTAACCTCACCGTTTATTCCCTAATCTACTGATCTTAAATCTTCAAAATTTCTGAAAACCCTAATCTAACCTAGAATGTTTTTCAAAATAAGTTAAAAAGACGCGTTAATGGACTAGGGAATTTTTAATAACTTTAAAAAATTTCAACCAATTTTTGTGTTTCTTTTTGCAATACTAAACCTATGTATATTATGATTATTTAACAATAATATGTAAAATATTTACCTACTACCAATATTTATCACATAATATCGAAATATACGAAGTTTGCTCCTACCACGACAAGGTCACGGTTTTGGAGACAAAATCTGTTGTAATTCGGCTTTACTAAAAGTAACAAGAATTATGTGTTACATATAAATTTTTAAGTACAATATTAGCTTTCTATTATTTACCATTCTGGAGCTATAGGTCCATATGTTAGCTTTTTAGCCAAAAATTTGCATTTTTTTAAAACTTTGAGCACGTGTTAACGTCTTTTAATCGAGCTCAAATTTCGGCTCCATATCTTGAAAGGGGAATCATTTTGTTGGGTTAAGACGAACAATATTCGGAAATACACACAAAACTGTAGATTTATATATACAATTGAAGGGCTTATTGCAGTAACTCGACAAGCCACCCACCATCACAATTCGTTTTTATGTGCCTTTTGAGTTGCTAGGAACCATATCTATTGTCACTAAAAAGATTTTTAGTATATTATTTTAAATTGGCGATATAAAGGTCATGCCTCTTTTCAATTTTAAACTATTTGTAAGAAGTTTTATTTCATTAACTCGATATGCCACATATAATTTTTACACTTTTTAAGAAAGTCCTCTATAATGATGAAGATAAAAGCGGAATTGATAATTATTTATGTTATAGGGATAAAATAAGATAAGACAAGTAATATTCTACTAAGAAAAAATTATTCTGGTCAAAATCTCAAGGGATATAATTTTTTGAAATTAAAGTGGCTTACCATGTTACTGCATAAAAATAATTTCATTTTTAATTATGTACCTTACCAAATTCTTGCTGATTGGAAAATCAAATCATATCCAATAATCATTATAAATCATGTCACAATTATCAGCTTATAAGAAAGCATTTTGCCTTTTACATAAAGTGCATATCGAAATTATTTTTGAACAATGGAATTGAAATTTCTTAAATCTAACATGCATCGAAATTGGTTCAGATATTCAAAATGATGATCTCGAAGCAGAATATCTACTATGCCGAATAAACGCAGGATTATCTCCAATTTTTATCTTAATATTCAGTTTAAAACCCAAGCCAATGTGTTTTGTCATTCTATTTAAAATATTTTTTGCCTATACCATACTACAAGACCTGCCTTTTAGTGCAGAATAATTTTGTTATATTTAGCCAAATTTATTATCATATGAAAAAGTAACTAAAAATATAACAATATATAAATTTCATATTGAAAATAAAATTTTTATATTTTTTTGTAGCAAGAAAGTGATAAGCCACTTTGAAAATGTACTAGAAATTTGTTTTTGAAAATAAAATATATTCAATTTTTGTTTGGCAGTAACTTGATAAGCCACAATTTTTTGCTTAAATAGTGGTTTCCACTTTATTTATAATGTTCATCTATTGGCATCCGATAGCTATTGACCTCATATGATTTTTCAGCGTGTTTAAAGTACAAATTTATAAATTCCTTTTTTTTTGAGAATTTTTTTAAACTTTAATGTCGATTTACTCGAAATTTGATTTTTATGGCATACCGAGTTACTGCAATAAGCCGTGTAATTATATTTTGAACATTTGTAGTTTTTTTTTTCTAATTGCAAACTATTTTTTTTAATTTTTAGAAAAATGTCGATAAATTTCGGGAAAATTGACAAAAACATAAAAATTCATCTTATCACAGATAGAAACTTTTTTAATTATACCCTACATGGTTTTATGCGTTTGTGCTGATGTTTGTAACATCAATTTTCAAGATAATTTGATGAAATTTGGCAAATACTCTTTTTTGTTTTAAGGGCGCTATTGAAAATGGTTAAAATCGCAAAGCCCCTATACAACTGTACCCCCCGAATAGGGCCTGTAGGGTCATAATTACGTTAAATGTTATATTATGTCAACAAAACTTAGATTTATAGAACGACGACAGAACTACTGATTTTTATAGTGATCGGGCACTAACCCCCATACAAACTCCCCTTCAAAAATGACATAAAGGTCAAAATTCACTCATAATTACTATTAAAACGATTAAAATCTACATAAATAACTTTTAAGTAGACGTACATAAATTACTCTAGCGAAATTTATAAGGATAGGCCCATATTTACATATGAGTCCTCTTGTAGAAAATCTCTTTTTATTTGTCAACAATAACTAAAAATATTCCAAATACGGTTAAAAAAAGTAAATGCTTTATTTTTTATATAATCCACATTTTTAACATACTGACTGGTGTAGGATATCATATAGTCGGCAATGTGCGATTATACATTCATACATGTTTTATTTGTACATATTTGTACAATAATTAGAAAAATTAACCGATGGTCAATTTGATGTATTTGACATACATATAAGACATATCTACATTAAATTCTTAAAAATTAAAAAAAAACGCGAGTTTTATGGCGATTTTAATTTGATTTAAAACTACAAAAAACAAAAAAGTATAAACTTTAAAGTTTCATATCTTTGAGAGTTGATATCTGATTTTGTTGATTCAAAACATAATCTAATACTATGGCTGTGCTCTTCCATTCCAATATAATTTTTAAAAGTTCAAGATAGTAAATTTTTCATGAAAATGAACTTTTTGAATGCATTTTTGAAATAGTTCACCCTGTTTGAAATTTTATTTGTAAAATATCAAAATATTTTTTTGTGACTAATGTACACTTTTTGAAGATAACTGCATTTTTGATGCAAATGCATATTATGTGCATTTTCTACATTGTTTAATATACATATATTCTATGTGCATTATTGATAAATCTATAATTTTTTAGAAAAAAACCCAGTGTACTATGTTACCCTAAAAGCAATGTAAATAAAAAAACATTACGATTTTCAAAATTCTAACTATAATAGTTCTAACACTTTAATGTTGTATTTTATTTATCTGGAAGTGTAGATTGTAGTCACTTCTGTACGATTGCCAGACGAGAGCACACATTTTACACATCTCTTAATTGGTTAAGGATTTATAAGCATTTAAAGACTTTTCTAGTTGTACATTTCGGCTTTCATTTGATGAACATTGCATTTTTAACTTAATTAGATTTATTTGAGTTAAATCTTAACTTTAATATTTTTTAAACTATTTGCGCGTTTAGGTCTTGTTTATATATGCGTATGACATTTTGAGCTAAAATTTTGTTTTAATTTTACTTCAAGTATTTAAACGATAGCTGGAATCATTATATTAAAATTAATATACTGTTTTATTCATAAATCATTTTTTGACTTGGGTCACTTGCAACGAAAGATATTTGATATTAAAATCAGATATTTTTAAAACCACATTTTTAAATACAATTTCATTAATTTTCATATAGCTTTAGATCAGTCACGAGCAAAACTGAAATTCTAATGCACGCGTGCATAGGCCAAGAAATTCTGCTGACGCTTTGTTGACACACCTACACTATAAGCTTGTGTGTATTAGTGTGTCTGTGTTTTACTAAAATGACCACTTGTTTGTTGCTTTGTTACGATCTCAGAGATCAAAATCAAATTAGTTGCTGTTCAGCTTTTTTAGAAGCAAGATCACGTTGCGGAATTTTTTTATGCTTATGATTTTTTCTCTTTTATTACACCTAGCAAAATGTTTGATATAAATTGGGAAAATGATTTCTTTTTTATAGAAAACATGGACGGTGAGGCACAATGCGTCGTATGTTATAAAATTATATGTAGCAAAGTATTATTTTTTTTGAAAAGGCATTATGAATCTTGCCATGGACGCTTAAATGACCTTAGGGGACATGACAGAAAAGTAAAGTTGTTGCAATTAAAAGCAGAGTTTTTCTTAAAATTTATAATTAATGAAACAACAGCAAATAATTGCAACAATCTTCCTTTAAATAGCCAAAAAAAAAAAAATCATTGCCTCATAAAAAGGCATCTTATGTAGTTGCTTTATCGTTAGCAAAACAATGTCGCCCATTTGAGGATGGCATTTTTTTCTTAAATTTAACTACAGATATTTTGAGTTGTTTTGGAGAAAAATGCCATGAAACTATGAAACTCTGCCAGGATATACCATTATCTCGTCGTACTATAACAAGAAGAACGGAAGATATAAGCAAATTTTTAAAAATGTCAGCTAAAGAAATTGCAAATATTTTTCGATTTCTCTAGATGAAAGTACGGATATCAATAATATTTGCCAGTTAATTATTTGTATTAAAACAGTTAATGCAAATTTAGAGTGCTTTCACTTCATGGTCATGTAACAGGACAAGTTCTGTATGATGCATTAGATGTTAATGTTTTTGCATTTGCTGACAAAAATAAATTAGCCTCAATATGTTCGGATGGAGCAAAGGTAATGAGAGGCAAAAATAAAGGACTTTTGGGCATTTTAAACAAAAATGGAATAAATTGCCCAGCATTCCATTGTGTCATACACCAACAAGCTCTTTTCTCCAAAGAGTTGGGTATGAAAAATACAATGGATGTTGTTGTAAAAATAATAAATATAATAAGAGGGGGGCACAATTCTCTGACATACCGAAAATTTAAAAATTTTCTAGTAAACCTTAATTCGGATTATGGAGATTTACTTTTATATACCGAAGTCCGTTGGCTAAGTCGAAGCAAAAGTTTGGAAAGACTTTTCCATTTAAGAAAAGAAGTACTCGAATTTTCTATTAGATTTCGCATTTTTATGTGATATTACCGAGATATTAAATGACCTTAATTTATGCCTGCAAGGTAAAAATATAAAAATATTTCATTTGAATAGAATTATTCACCAATTTAGTACAAAATTAGATCTCTTAATAAATCAATTAAAAAGTAATAGTATATCAAATCTTAAGAAAACTTCATCAATATTCATAGAATTTAATTTTAATACGTTTGATTGTATTCAGAAATACGCCAAAATAGTTGAGTCCATAAAAAAGAATTACAATGACAGATTTCAAGACTTAAAATTTATAAAAAAAACAATAGAAATACATGATAATCCCCTTAGATGTGAAATAGAAGAGCAAGATGCTTTTCTTCACGAAGAATTGCATAAAATGCGTAATGATTTTGAAGTTCCTATGGAATCTGGGGAAAAATTTTGGCAAAAGATAGATGATACAAAATATTTCAATTTAAAAAACGAAATATATAATCTATATTCCATGTTTGTCACCACATATAACTGTGAGGTGGCATTCTCAAGTATGAAACTGATTTTAAGTAAATTGCGGAATAAGTGAACCGATCAACACATTGGTGACTTATTGCGTATTAAGGAATATAAAGGAAACATTGATTTGGATAGATTAGTTGAACTTTAAATTAAGTTCAGTTAATATCTCGGTAATATCCCTTAAAAGTTCGAAATCGAATAGAAAGTCGTGATTTTCTTAATGATATTTCAGTAGTTTTATTTAATACTACTTTTTAAAAATACTACTACTTTTCTTAAATGAAAAACTCTTTCCCTTTATTCCATTTTTGTTTAAAATGCCCAAAAGTTCATGAGTTTTTCTCGTCGTAAAAAGTATTTGCAATAGAAAACAAATTTCAAAACTTTTCTCAGTGTACCACCATTTTGTTATAACGTGCAGTCATCTCTCTGCTGCTTAACGCACACAAATATACAAAGGGTGGTTTGTGTTTGCCCATGACTGCTTTAGATTTAAGAGTTCTAATTAAAGGTACTTTTTTAGTTATTAACACCAGGTCTTTGTATGACCTATTATATAATATTAGAGTATTCAAACGATTAATCGTCGTTCGGTTAATCGATTAATTTTTGACGAATAATCGTTCGAATAAATGAAAATTGTCAAATTTCAAATAATGAATAAACCGAATAATTTCTATCAATTAACCGATTAAGAAAAACTCACTATTTAGCAGTAAAATTACTATGAATTTTCTACAAAATTTAATATTTTTATAATAAATTTTTTTCTTTTATTAATTTCTTAATCAATTTTCTATAATAAAGAAAATTTATTTGATGATTTTTGAAAAGAAATCGTGGAAATAATTATATCGCTTTTATTTGTACAACCAGTTTTTTGAACATTGTTGCGTTCTTAAGTACTTCTAATAAGTTTTCAGCAACAGTTACAGTTGAACTTGTGTTCAATGGAAAGTATGAATTCTAGAACTCGTTAAAAATTTTAAAAACAGTAATGTCTTTATATAGGAATAATTTCTAGTATTTAATAAAAAACTAAACAAAGAATTGAAGTGAAAGAAGTGAAAATAATATTTTTGTTTATAAACCGCGCAAAAGTTATTTTCAACAATGAAAAATCTATGCGTACAGGAAACTGTACCATTAGTATTAACTCTGTGTACTCAGTTTTTCATAACCAGCTCTTATGCTTCTGTAAAAGGAAAGTTTAAAAGTCATCCAATTTCAAAAGATGGAATTCAAAATTTATATTAAAAAGTTGGTATTAATATTAATTTCAAATAAAGCTGAGTTCCTCTGCTTCGAAATAATATAATTTATTTCAAATCATCAAGATCAATAAGAAAGAATTAGAAATCTTAAAGAAGATTTGTCACAAAAATGTAGTTAAAAGTTTTTGAGTCGAATGAAACCTTTTTAAATTTAATTTCTTTTTCGTGACAGGTAAATAATATAGATAGAATGTACAGATTCCCAGCTTTCATTTGATACCAATATAAGCATTATAAAATACATATAAATATTTTAAATATTCGTTTGTAGTCCATTAATTTTTGAAATCCTTTTATAAGGACATCAAAATCGTGGTACGTAATTATATGTGTGGAAGCTATTTTCACATGCTTATCAACTTTTCCACGTGTAAATGCTTTTTTCAAAATTGTTACAGGGTGCATATGAAGAAAATTATTTTTAAAAGCAATAATAACATCTAGTTTCCTTTTATTCGAATAACCGAATAATTTTTAATTATCCGATTATTAAGCGGCTAACGTAAAACCTCAAATAATTATTTGTCGTATAAACCGAATAAGACAAAAACCCGAATAATTGAATACCCTATATGATACTAATATTCTTAAGTTTTTGAAAGTGTAGCAAACAAAAAATAGTATTGCAGTATTAGTGTCAAAAGCAATATCCCGTTTAGGGTCGTTAAGGTGTTTCTATCGTTAGTGACTGTAAATAATTTTAAAAATAATCCAAGACTTAGTAATTTCAGATCTTTATATACGGTTTAATTCCAAGTTAGTTAAAAAATGTTCATGAAAGGTAATGTTTTTATTGATTCAAAACAATAAATAAATTAATTGTTGTTATTTCATTTTTTAGAAAGCAGTAGCTAATATTTTACCTCCTATTAAAATACTTTTAACCAAATTAAATTATAAAAAAGGGATCTAGTAAGTTATATTTGTATTATTTCATCACACGGTTCCATTAAAAATGGATCTGACCGTATAAACTTTAATGGGAAATGTTTTGATTATAAGAGAATACAATTTTTATTGCTTCCTAAAGTATAACATGTAATTTAAATAAATACAAAATTATGAATATTCAAAAATATTTTAGAGTCTAACGTTTTACAATTTTTGGAAGTATTAAAGTATAAAATTATCTTATTATAAGGTAATAATCCAAATTTGTTGAAACATATGTCAGCATATTATTTTTATACCCTTCAAGTTTGTCATTCCTTTTGTAATTTCTATAATATAATTTTCCGACCCTATAAAGTATATATATTCTGGATCCTTATAGATAGCGGTGTCGATTAAGCCGTCTTAAGTCCGTCTGTCTGTCTGTTGAAATCAGTTTTTAGAGGACCCCAGATATCGGCGAGATTCGAATCTTCAATAATTCTATTAGACATGCTTTCGAGAAGATCGCTATTTAAAATCAGCAAAATCGGTCGGTAAATAACGGAGATATGAGCAAAAATCCGAGACAACCTCTGAAAATTTCATCAAAAAATGTCAACAACAACACTGTATATAGAAAAAGATGTACACGTGTGTAGATGTATTTGGTTTTAAAACCACGATCGGCAACTCCTATACACAGTGTTTTTTGGCCGTTACTAAATTTACACAGATTACTCACACGCATAGAAAACACAATTCAGTCTCATTTGAGCTGTCATAGAATAAGGTTGTGTCGTCGCTCGATTCTTGCTTTTGCAATGAAAATGAACGAAAGTATATTAATGAAGGGATGGATAATACTAATTATTGTTGTGCTTTTTTAGTATCTACACTACATATTTAGTAGTTTTTAGAATTATTATCTTTTTAAAATGTTTTTTCTTTCAACATAATCTGCAAATTATAATAATTAACCAAAATTTAATGTACTTTTGTTTAATTTTTACCCTTAATATGTATATATTTAAATACAAATATAGTTAAAAAGCTTAAATTTGTGTTATTATATACATATATTTTAATATTTAAAATAAATATGTGCAAAACAGGGGCAAAAAATATTTGCTACTTTTAAACTAAAAAATATTAGTTTTTTGTTACATTAATATTATTTCTAAATAACAGTTTTCCATACATGCATTTTTGTGGAGATGAGAGTATAATGATTTCTCATTTCTTGTTTTTTCGCTCTTTCACTTATACAAGTGCAAAATGTAGTAGTGTATGTCTGCCGATCCTGGTTTTAAAATATGATTTGCATTTTTTGTTAAAATAAAATAATTTTCCTTTTGTTTTGCAAATATATTTTTTAATGAATAGAAAAAAGTATTTAGAACGTTTTCAATTATATGAGAGTAGATTGTGAGTTATTGTACAATAATTTTTTGCGAATAATGTAAGTTTGAAATTTAACACTAACACAAATTTTTTCTAAGTGCTTTTTAAAACAATTTTTTTTTACGATAAACAAAAACAAAATCTACGTTGCTTGTATACTGTTAAGAACAACAACGTATTGCTAGTGTTAAGCGCATATAAGTGTATAGAAAAGACACTGTCTATAGCTAAGCGAATTTACAAAAACAGAAGATTACCAGGCGCATAGGGCTTGGGCATTCTTGGTTTGGATGCTGTTGGCGTCATTGCGTTGTTATTTTAGTTTTTCTGTGTTTTTCGTTATGCATGTTTAGATGTCTATTGGTTTAGATGCCTTGTGTATTTTGTGTTTTATTTCGTATAGCGTTGTTGTTGTTCTTTTTGTTTAGCTTTTGTTGTAATAATAATGTAGTCGGGAAAAAATTTATAAAAGATGTTTAAAATACACTATGGTGAAGGGTATATAAGATTCGGCACAGCCGAATATAGCACTCTTCCTTGTTTTAGATTAGTTTTTCTACTATTTTCATTTTAATTATTTCAATAAAAACTATAAAATTTTATATTATGTATTTAGATTTATTTTTATAGATTTTATCTTGGCGAGTATACAAATAAATTTCTAGATGATACTTAGCAGTCACTTCAAAGAGTGACTTCCTAGTCACATCTCGAATAGTCTTTGGTAATACCTTACTTCCAAGAGTCATGTAGAAGTATCTTCCGAGAGTCTTCCAGAAGTATTTTCCACGTTACGCTTAGACGTTCTCCAGCTCTGCATCAGTTCTTTCCGACTGGTGACAAGAATTCGTATACTTCCGCAACATCGCTGGCGAGCTTTTATTACGTCTTGAAGTTTCACACGGGTAACTTCCGCAATAGAAAATGTGTGTAGGTACAAGCATACATACATACATATATACATAAATACATACATACATACATACGTACATACATACATACATACATACATACATACATACATACATATATATGTATACTAGCTAATACCCGGTGTGCTTAGATGCCCCAATAAAAATTAAAAACATAATTAAAATATTTATTTATTTAATTATTAAATTATGCAATTTTTCTTAAAGGTTTATTATATTTTCATTTGATGACAACATATTTCATTTAAATTCTAAAATAATATATTAATGAGCTATTTATTTCTTACTTTCTAAAATACAATATATACCTTTATTCTTAAAAAATAATTCTTATTTTAATGCTTTGGGATACACAATATTTTTTGCTTTTGCCCGTGGTCCGTATACATATAAATCTAAGGGTTTCCCTACTCGCGAACATGCAACGTAAGGCCACAAACTTGCAAGGACTGACCTTGATCTTTATTAATCGTCATTGCAAATGCTATGCTAATAGGAAATTACGGGCGCTTAAAATGGAATGGCATCTAAGATGTGGTATTATAACCACCTCGCCTCGATAAGATTGTTCATTATTTTTCTTACTGTTATGCCCGTGATTTCAACAAATAGGTATTTATCAGTGCATACTTAGCATTTTAAGTCTTTATTTCAACACAGTGATTTCATTGGGGGCAAATACTGCACTCGCTTACAAATAGGGACTTATAGAAGTCATTATAGTCATTTTAAGAAATCATTACAAATAGGTACTTCAAGAAGTCATTACAAATAAGGAGTTCAAGATGGTAGGTGAAACAATGGACCGATTTTAACCATTTTCAATAGGTTTTGTTCGTCGGTAAAAGAAACGTGTATTCTAAATTTCATCAAATTATCTTGATAACAAAGTTTACATGGACAAACGGACGGACATCGTTAAATCGTCCGTCCGTCCGACTGTAAGGTGGGTATAGTACTAATATTTTAATGCGTTACAAACATCAGCACAAACTCATAATACACTTCCTACTATAGTGGTGTAGGTAAAAAAACACAAAAACACAATAAAATTCAAATTGTTTTCTTTGATATTTTATATTGAAGTTTTCTATGAACGTATGACACTGCCCTTATAATTAAAGGTTCATTTACAAAACTTATTATATTTGTAAGAATATTATAAACATATTTTTTTAATTAACTTTCTGTTAGTAAATTTCAAAAATTATTATTAAATTTTTGACAATTTTAATGACAAGAGGACTCCTTGGTCTTGCTTCCATTACGCAAATTGTATGAAATTTTTAAAGAATTCTTTACTTACCAAAAAAGTAGTGAAGTAATGAAGACGGTAAATAGTAGTCATTAAAAAGTAAGTGGTTATGGAAGAACAACCCATTACCGAGTTTTTGCTGGGTAGTTACCTTTGTACACCAAATATTTGGTAATTTTAATTCATAGGTACTGTTTTGAAATACATGACAACTTATCTCTTTGGTAAAATTACGTAAAAGTTATTTTACACTGTAGATATCTATTTTTTAAGATTAAGAACATTAGTCATTATTAATTAATAAGAATATAAAATTTTTTTGTAATTACCTCAAATGAGAGGTACCAAAATTTGGGACTCTAGCTGTTAAAGTTTTCTAGATATACAGATTTTAATAATTATATGTTAGTATTTACTTCATATTGTAGGTGCCACGTCCGCTTTTGCTGAAATCCCGATTTGTGTCCAAAAAATTTGTATTTAAACAAAATTATTTGTACAAAATTTATACGTGGCACCTCGCTCATTTGATATTTAAACATAAAAAGTAGGAAGATATTGTGAAAATTTTAGGAAAATCGGTTTAGCCGTTTAGTTAGTCGTCTATAAAAACTTACAAACACATATTCATTTTTAAATATATAAATATAAGATATATAGCTATACTCAATGTGCTTTGCTTCGCTAAAAGCAATATAAAGCAAGTTATTGCAAGTTCATATGTGGTAAAAAGTAGCCTATTACCTATTCTAGACATACGCTGTTAAAATTTCAAGAAAATCGGTTCAACCGCTTAGTAGTCTATTATGCAATCTTTCTTAAAGGTTTATTATATTTTCATTTGATGACAATATATTTCATTTAAATTCTAAAATAATACATTAATTATCTATTTATTTCTTACTTTCTAAAATGTAATATATAGTTTTATTCTTAAAAAATAATTCTTATTCTAATGCCATTTTTGTTTTACCCTCTAGTATAAATAAAAAACCCACTTAACAATTTTGAAAATTCTAACTACGATAGTTTTCCATATTAACAATATGTTGCATATGAGAGTTGTCAAGCAAATTATTGCAAGTTCACCAATTTCTACCCATCGCCAATTTCTATCTATCTATGAAAAATTTGATGAAAAGATGAAAGTCCGAACTTTTTTCTCCAAAATGTTCAGATGAACATAAAGTAACTTGTTCAATATTTGAAGAATCTAGTTCTAATAGTTTCTCAATTAAACGAAATTTTGTATTTAATTCATATGGGAGGTACAAGTACATCATTGGAAGTCTGTCCGTTATACTCTAAATATTCAGATAACTGTCAAAGTTCTTCAAGTAAATTTTAAAATTAGTTATTAGTTTCTGAGATATACGAATTTTTACATTTTCTTCATATGGGGGATCCAAGCCTCCTAGATGAAAGTCCGCTATTTTTCCTTAAAAATGTTCAGATGAATATTAAAATTCTTAGAGCAAAATTTTAAGAATTTAGTGCTATTTGTTTCCCAGATAAACGTATTTTTGCATTTAATTAATATGGCGGGTGCCAGCCTCTCATGGGTAGTCCGCAAATTTATTATGTGAGAGTTATTCGTGCAAAAAATTTGGATTCTAACTGTAGTAGTTTTCGACATAAACGAATTTTTTATCCTAAATAATCATATTGACACTAAAGTGGCTCCGACAAAATTTGAGGGCTCCAACTGTTATATTATCTCAAATATACGAATTTTATATTTTCTTAATATACATAGTAATAGATAGATAGATTTGTTAAAATAATGTAACAAACATATTTTTGTATCATAATAATGACAAAATAATGCATAAAAAACTACATGGCGGTGTCAAAACTAATTACGAATGTGTTGTAGAAACGGGTTAATTCGCCGTTTAATGATGTTTTATAGCCTGTGAACTTGGTATAAAATATCATTAAGGTGTTTTTATTTCTCTCAAAATTTTAAAAATTTATTTTGTCAGAAAAGTTAAAAGGAAAATTATAAAATTGGAATGTAATTGTTACTGTAAAATGCACGATTGGATAACTGTAATCACCGAAAGTCTTGTAAGGAATTCTGTGTCGTGCTGCGCAACAAGCGTGGCCTCGGAATCACTAAAATTAGCGTACTAGCAACTTTATTCGTATTTAGCCGGATAGAAGTTTTTCCTTTTATAACATAAAAACATTGTAAATTTACAAAAACAACCAAATTTTTTTTTAATTTTTTATTCTAACGAAAAGAGTTTTAAACAAACAAAAAAATAAACAAACTTTGGCAGTTAGAAAATATAAAACAAAATAATCAGCTGCCTTATTGACTTCACCTGTAAATTAATACATCTTGGAAAAGTTTTAGATTTTTTAATTTAAAAAAAAAAACAAGTATGAATGTATAGTCGGCCCATATGATACCCTACACAGTCATTCTGTTAAAAATGTTTATTATTTTAAAATAATAAAGCATATTTTTACTTATTGTTGACAAAAGAAAAGGGTTTTTTACAAGAGGGCTCATATGGGAGTAGGGGTTAAATATTGGCATATCCTTCTAAATTTTGGTAATGTAATTTACGTCTACTTCAAATTTATTTATCTTGTTATTAGTGCTTATAAGTTTATTTTGACCATCAAGTAATTTTCTGAAGTGGAGTTTGTATAGGGGCTAGAGTCAAATAAAACCTGATTATTATAAAAATTAGTAATGTCGTTTATAGTTCTATAAAAATAAGTTTTGAATCGACTCAGATTTCTGTGATTCTGAGCCGACTGATATACTTTATGGTGGGTGTAGGACCAATATTTGTAACAAACATTGGCACAAACTATAGTGGTGTAAGGTATAATTAAAACCTTATTTAAATTTTTCGTATCCGAATTTTAAATAAATAAAAAGGTAATATGGTGGGATCTGTTTGGACCTATCCTTATATGAACAACTTGGCAACTCTCTAAGCTGTCATAGGACAACTAATCAAAACAAACAAATAGATTATAAGAGAAACCTGAATAAAAAACACTTGAATTTTGAAGTCTAACGAAACGCATGCTTATTTTATAAAGTGTAAATACACAATAAATGGCGACAAGCGTATATTTAATTACATAATAGTTAAATAATAAAAAAGAAGAAAATAGAAAAATGCCGGAAAATAGCTCGAACAACAGCACGGCCGGTGGTGGAACACTAATAACACTACTGCCGACACAACCTATTGCATATTTTGTTCCGAATCTTGACAAATGGGAATTATGGCATGAAAGATTGAAAATATATTTGTGTGAAATTGATTACACAAATGATAATATAAAAAAGTATATTTTATTAAAGTCTAAATTGTAAATTTGGTGAACATTTGGACGCTTCCATATTAGATAAATTCATAATTGGACTTCCGTCTAGAATATTCGAAAGAATCTGTGAAGAAGATGAGAGGTTATATAAATGATGCGTTTAAGAAGGCCTTAATATTGGAGACAAAATTTAAGTCATCGAGTAACGTGAGTGAATGATGTTAACTTTGTAAAACGTAACACATGGAATGCTAGCAAAATTGAACAAAAACGGCACTGAAAGCAGAGGCAGTGGCAGAGATCGATGCACCAATAAACACATATATAGAAGCAAAGAATGTGTTCACGAAATCACAAATCAGTGGAATGCAAATTTAAAGAAAGTAAATGCCATTCTTGTGGCAAAATAGACCATTTAGTATCAGTTTGCCGTTCTAAGAAAAATGAAAATTATGTATAGAAAACTCTGATTTGTTTAAACTTGATAATTCTTATAATTTTTCTATCTTAAGTGTGGAAAATGGAAATTGGATGAACACACTGCCAGTAATGATAAATGGTTACCATTTAAAAGCTATGTGTAACACGGGAGCATCTTGCACGTTGTTGTCCAAATCGTTTCTGCAAAAAATTAAGGTAAATGAAAACGATATTCGCCCCTGTAAAACATCGTATAAAGTTATAGCGGCAACAATATTTCAATTTTTGGTGAGTTCCTTGCAAATTTTACTTATAAAGGTCTAACAAAAAGTATTGTTATTGTGACAAACACGGAAAATCCCCCTTTGTTAGGAAGTACATTTTTAAGAGCTTTTAATTTCGAATTAAAGAAGTAAATACTATTTTAGAAAAACGTGATTTAAGTGTTGTTAGTGAAGAAACAAAAGATGAATTTTCAGATGTATTTAATGATGGTTTAGGAGCTTACAAGTGTGCTAAATTTTCTTTATCAAGAAATGAAACGGTAAGGCCAATATTTTTTTAACTGCGCCCATTACATGAAAATCTAAGATAGAAACCCAACTTCGCGATTTGATTAAGAATGACGTTATGGAACCTATAGATCATTCTGAATGGGGAACACCTATTGTTCCAATTTTAACAAGTAAGAGTGCTATATTCGGCTGTGCCGAATCTTATATACCCTTCACCATAGTGTATTTTAAACATCTTTTATAAATTTTAAAATTTTTCCCGACTACATTATTATTACATCAAAAGCTAAACAAAATGAACAACAACGCTAAACGAAATAAAACACAAAATACACAAGGCATCTAAACCAACAGACATCTAAACATACATAACGAAAAACATACATAACAGAACAAACATAAAGAAAAACAAAAAAAAAAAAATAACAACGCAATGACGCCAACAGCAAGGTTGCCCAAGCCCTATGCGCTTGGTACTCTTTTGTTTTTGTAAATGCGCTTAGCTATAGACAGTGTGTTTTCCATACACTTATATGTGCTTAACACTAGCAATACGTTGTTGTTCTTAACAGTATACAAGCAAGAGTAAAACAACAACACTTTCGTATTCATTGCTGGTAAACATTGACGAGACGTAGATTTTGTTTTTGTTTATCGTAAAAAAAAATTGTTTTAAAAAGCACTTGGAAAAAATTTGTGTTAGTGTTAAATTTCAAACTTACATTATTCGCATAAAAATTATTGTACAATAACTCACAATCTACTCTCATATAATTGAAAACGTGTTAAATACTTTTTTCTATTCATTAAAAAATATTTTTGCAAAACAAAAGCGAAAATTATTTTATTTTAACAAAAAATGCAAATCATATTTTTTTTTGCATATTTTTGGATTCCAAACATACAAAAAAATACACAGCTGAATAAAACCAAAGACATCTACACACACACACGTGTACATCTTTTTCTATATATACAGTGTTGTTGTTGCTTTTTTAAAATTTTTTGATGAAATTTTCAGAGGTTGTCTCGGATTTTTGCTCATATCTCCGTTATTTACCGACCGATTTCCTGATTTTAAATAGTGATCTTCTCGAAAGCATGTCTAATAGAATTATTGAAGATTCGGATCTCGCCGATATCTGGGGTCCTCTAAAAACTGATTTCAACAGACAGATAGACAGACGGACATGGCTTAATCGGCTCCGCTATCTATAAGGATCCAGAATATATATACTTTATAGGGTCGGAAAATTATATTATAGAAATTACAAACGGAATGACAAACTTATATACCCTTCTCACGAAGGTGAAGGGTATAAAAACTGATTTTTCGTTTATGTGGTGATTTCAAGGTCACAATAAATAAACATTTAATTGATTTTAAGTATCCGCTGTCCAGAATAGATGAAGTTTTTGCTGCATTACAAGGTGGTTTATTTACCAAATTAGATCTCTCAAACGCGTACAATCAGTTGTTGTTGGATGGCAAATCTCAACTTTTGTGCACATTAAGTACCCACATAGGCTCTTTAAAAATGAAAAGACTACCGTTTGGGATTAAAACGGCAGCAGCAATATTCCAGAAAACTATTGAGGGCGTGTTGAGGGAAGTGTCAGATGTTGTAGTTTATTAGTACGATATAACTGTGACAGGTAGAAGTTCACAGGAACACATGAATAACTTAAGGATGGTCTTATGTAAACTACGTATTGCAGGGTTTAAGTTGAACATGCGAAAATGCAAATTTTTTGCGGTAAATATATCTTATTTGGGTTTTACCATAGACAAAGATGGTCTAAGCAAAAACGATGATCGTATTGTTTCATTAATGAATGCACGACCACCAAAGAATATATCACAGCTCAGAGCAGTATACGGGGTGCTCAATTATTATTATTTAAATTTCTTGATCGCTTTGCAGCGAAAATTCTTTCCCTTTATAATTTGTTAAAAAATATGTAAAATTCAACTGGTCGAAAGAATGTCAAACATGTTATGAATAATTAAAGCATGATGTCACATCAGACCAAGTTTTGGTACATTTCAACCCTAATTTGTCAATAGTACTAGCCACAGACGCTAGCAATACAGCAGTGGCAGGTGTTTGAGCACATATTTTTCGGACATGTTTATAAAACCAATTGCTTTTGTATCGAGAGCACTCACAAAAACGGAAATTAATTATAGTACATTAAAGTAAGAAGCTCTCGCAATAGGGTTGCCAGCCTGGCTGGACTTGGCTGGATTGTTCAGCTTTTTTGATGCTTGTCCAGTTTCAAGCTAAAATTTAATTTGTCCAGCTAAATAAAATATTTTTGGTATACTGCAATAATTATACCATACACCACTTTAGTGGGGAGGGTATATTGGATTTTTGCTGATGTTTGTATCATACAAAAATATTCATCCTAGACCCACCTTAAAGTATACCAATCGGCTTAGAATCGTTTTCTGAATCGATTAAGCTATGTCCGTCCGTCTGGCTGGCTGTCCATGTAAACCTTGTGCGCAAGGTACAAATTTCGCAATTTTCAAGATAATTGGATGAAATTTGGCACGCACGTTTTATTTGACCCAAGGACGAAGCCTATTGAAAAAGGTTAAAATTGGTTCATTATTTCACCTAGCCCCCAGAACCCCCCGAAAAGGGCTTCTGAGTTCATAATTATGTTAAATATACAGATATATCGATAAAATACGGCAACACTAAGTTTTATAGAAGTCTTGATGACCCTGCCAAATTTCATAAAGATCGGGCCCCATTTGACCCTAGCTCCCATACAAAGTCCTCTTCAGAAAATTACTTGAATGTCCCAAATTAACTTATAAACACAAATATCGGGATGAAATTCAGCACAATAAAATATTATGTAAATATAAATATATTCACAAAATTTTATCGGGCTTGGTCCAATTTGCCCCTAGCACCCATATAAAGCCTCTTTCAGAAAATTAGTTTTTCATCCATAAATTGCTTAAATGCATCGGAACAAGGGAATATTGAAGATAAATGCTTTATTATGAAAAATAAATCAAATTTAATAATCATAACTGGTGTAGGGTATCATATGGTCGACCACGCCCGACTATACTTTCTTACTCATTTTTATGTTATCTTTGTCAAATCATGTTAGTCAACTCTTTGTTATACAACTATGTTATGATTTCCCTCTTCTATCATCATGTCTCAACACTTGAACAGCTGAATGTCGTAATATATATTAGGTATGTTCGCATACTCGATAATTTGTAACAATTTGCAACAATTGTTATTGGATTCCGTTCGCGCACGTTCAAAAACTTGCAACGAGAGAGTAAGAGAGCGGTAAAAATTACAGTTTGTTGATAGAGAATTTTTTGATTTTACTGAATATTTTTTCCCCACTAAATCCGGCTTTACACGATCACACAGGTAATATGATCTGTCAAAATTTTGTGTAGAAGAGCACGGATGGGATCGTCTAAACGCAATATGTAATGAAACCATCACACATTGAGAAAGAATACAGATGGAAAATTTGACAGTCGTATGGCTCTCTTCATTTTTTGAAATGATTCAAAAAACAAGCAGGTCGCATTAGATCAGGGATGTATTTTTATGTAAACACATATAAAAAAGTGAAACAGCTGTTTCCATCTGACTTTTTTATTGTTTTATACCAATCGTGTAAACGCAAAAAATATAAATCATACGACTTTTATTCTCTTTTTTGGTATACGGATGGAATTTCGTTTTACTTTTTCATTAGACTTGTCGTACGTAAAGTGTGATCGTCTGAAGGCTCTTTAAAAAATATCCAACTTATATTTACAACATATGTTTGATTTATGAATATATAAACAAACCAAAGAAATCAATAATTTGGTAAATTTTAAATTTTTTGAAAGAAATATATAAATTAACACACGAATATTAAAAAATTATTTGTAATTATACTTATTTTAAATTTATTTATCATAAATTAGTTTTTAAAAGAGTTTATTTGTCATGAAAAATCATAACAAATATTGTCAATCTAGCGTTTTTAAAACAATTTGTGTAAATTTTTATGTTAATAATATGTTTGTATCATGAAGTTTTAAAACAATAATATATTTTGTTAACTTTAAATATCCATTTATTTATAGGAAAAAACAAAGTTACAATTATTTGTTTTTTAGTGTTTTGTTAGCGATTGAGATTTCAGCAAAAGCGCATTACCAATTTTTGTTTATAAACAACAATTGGATTTCGCGTATTTTTTTGGATATTTTTTGATTGAGAGTAAATTAAAAATTACTCTCTATCATAAAGTTACTGTATATATCTTACAGGAAAGTACGCGAAAAGACCTATTATTGCGAGCGATAGTCAATTTCTTTACGTACAGCTTACGTACTTATGATTTTTAAAATTTAAAACTTCAAATATGGAGCTTTTTCACATCTTTTGCTCTAAAAAGTAAGTTAACGAAGTGATCGGGGAAAACTAAAAATATATTCATACTCTGTGGACTATAACAAAACGGAGTTGGTATATGAGAACCCCTGTATTTTTATGGTGTATCACTGTGAAACTATTTACACAAGTATTTTTTTATGTCCAGCTTTTTTTGTTTTGTCCAGCTTTTTAAAGCACAATGTCCAGCTTTTTGCGAATCGGAATCTGGCAACCCTACCTCGCAATCATATTTTGTGTCACAAAGTTGCGTCAATATTTATTGGGCAACCGCTTTACATTGAAAATGGATCATAAAGGTACGTTCACACCTATCAAATATTTGACGCTTATCAAATATTTGTTGGCTGTAATGTGAACACAAAATATTTTTGAAGAGCAAACAAAATATCAGCTGTTTTTCGTGAAACATTTTTATTTGTCAACCTACAAATATTTTCTTAGTGTGAACACAATGTGAACACCAAACATGAACAATTTTTGTTAAACGTTAAAGAAACTATTTAATAATATTTTTTACGATTTCATAGAAATTTCTACCTAAAAACAAAAAATTAAATACATTTTTATTTCATAATGTGCTTAAAATGAGTATTTCTATTTTGACGTTTTGTTTGAAGAAACAAAGCCAAACACAATTCAATACAAATAGTAAAAGTTTGTTTGCCCGGTGTTCACATTACAACAAATAATTTCGTAAAGCAATTGACGGATAAAACAGTAAAAAACAAGATTTTGTTTGAAGGCAAAGAGGAACATAACAACAAGAACAGCTAATGCGCAACCAAACCAAAAGCCAAAAATATATGTGTTTATATTTACTAAAAAGCTATATCATTGAATAATAACTTCTATATATTCTAAAATTTCATTTAATATTGTTTTTCATCAAAATTTTACCACAAAAAAATAAAAATTACATTTCAATACCTTGTGCAAGTGGAAAAGAGATATATAGACTTGCATAAGGTAGTGAAATTACATTTCAATGCCTTGTGCAAGTGGAAAAGAGATAGATAGACTTGCACAATGTATTGAAATTACATTTCAATACCTTGTGCAAGTGGAAAAGAGATAGATGGTGGATCTTTACTGTCATGTTGTTGCTATTTAGTATAGTCAATGTAGCGAAAAACCTTGGTTGTTTGGAACGGTTTATAGCAATTTCAAAAAAATCGCTATAAGCCCGGAATATAAATTACATATCTATAAAATTGAAAATTATAGAGAATTGTTTATTATTAATATATTTGTATAACCATTAATATAATAAATAATTGTTTAAATAAATTGAGTAATAAATTAATTAAGTAATTTCTCAATTAATTACTAAACTATAGACTAGATTATAACCTATAGACTAGACTATAAACAATACTATAAACTTGAGTATAGACTATAGACTAAACTATAGCTTGACTATGGACTAGACCAGCGGTTCCCCCGGTTTTTACTTCGCGGACCCCTTGAGGAATTTATTTAAATTCGCGGACCCCCATACATATTTTGATATCTTATTGTTCTAAATATGTAATTGTTCATCCGAAAATTGTCATAGTCCATAAATCCCAAGGTCAAACAGATGTAGATATGTCATTTCTATAAAATATTCCCGTACATTGAGAATAATTAATATTTCAGAGAAGTTTCAATTGCCTGTTTTTGAAGATAGAATGACTTCATTGTTGAAATGTTAACATGATGTTTAATTTTATGATCGTGAGATCTTTCACGTTCATTTTTCTTTAAGGTAACGAAAAGGTTTATTCATCAAATATCGTCGACATGTGCTTAAAGGGTCACGTTGCAAAATTTTTTGCGATTGCAGACGGGTAATCTGAGTATGTTTGCTAATTTTTCGGGAAAATAATATAAGAAAGTTGAACTTCTTCGATATAGTTGCGGAATGCGTTTATCCGCATAATATATGACTTGAACTCTTTGCGAAAGTACTGTGAATTTTACTGCATGGTTTTGACTATTTATGCATTTTCTGATGTTAATTTAATAATATTGGTCGACAAAATCAAGTGAAAATCTGTGTATCACGTCGGAATGGAATATTTATATTTAAAATTACCTGGATTAACGTATTGAAGACTAATAAAGAGTCACCTCTGTTTCGGAAATATATTATTTTAGTCCTTCCAAACAAGAACACTTTTGTTTACAATTTGACAAACTTAAATCTGCGATAAGCTTGTCCTTGAATTATGAAATGTGGCCTAACTTCATACTCCGAGATAACAGTATCTCTTATTTAATTGTAATTTGGGAACCGTTGGACTAGACTGCAAACTAGACTATAGATGCATATATTATGTAGTATAACTATATATAGTATGTTATTACCAACCAATAAATAACAAAACAAACAACAAAAATAATTATCATTAATTTAAGCAATTGCTTGAATTTCAATTAAATGACACAACTTTGTCTCAGATTTATATTTTATAAAAAATAAAATAAAACCAGACATATAAGCGACTATTTACATTTTTGTATGAGGTGATAACACTCTTTTTCAGAAAATAAACAAAGAACAGCTGTCATTGACGCTGTTTGATCTTACATTTGGTTAGCAAGATCAAATAATTATTTTACCAAAATGACGTAAATTATTTGACTTTTGGTGTTCACATTGATGAAACAATGAGAAAATATTTATTTGCCAGCAAATCAATTTGAAAATCATCCGCATTGCTGTTTTTTAACATGAAATATTTTATGTTCAGATTCGACAAACAAAGTTTTTTCAATCATGTTATATATTAATATTATACACTTTTATTATAAAAATTTAATTTTAAACCTAATAAAAATAGTTAAAATTAAAACAAATTGCCAAATTGTTTTTTTCTTGCATGAAAATATACGATATACTGTGGCTGCAAAACATGTGTGTGTTTGAACCAAATTATTTTTGCACTGTTTGATAAAACAATACCATCAAATATATATTCAAGTCTGAACATGAAATAAATATTGCATTTGTTTGACGCAATATAACAAATATTTGGACCAAATATTTTACAGGTCTGAACGTAGCTTAAGCCATTGTTAACAATATTTGGCGAAAACAAAAGTTTGCACTGATGGCTTCCGCTCTTTTACAGCGCTGGGCCTTGATCCTTTCAGGATTCAACTATTCCGTAGAACATGTCAAAGGAACGTTAAATTATGCAGAAAATCTGTCTAGAATGCCACAATTGCCGCTAGTAAAAGACTACAGTGAATGTAATTACATTAATTTTATTGAAAAAGAAAATGTGTTTGACTTAAATTTTAAAAGTATTGCTAGGGAAACAAAACGTGACCCTATTTTATCAAAAGTTGCTAATGCCATCAACTCGGGTACGGTTCACCAATTAAAAGGTGATGAGTTCAAACCGTACCGGGAAAAGGCAAATGAATTGTCAGTTGAATATGACTGTATTCTTTGGGACAAAATAGATATTTGTTAATTGTAATTGATTCGAAATGGGTAGAAGTCTTCATAACGAAGGAAATAACTTCGCGTTTTACAGGACTCCAAAAAGCCCTAAGTTACATTGAACAAATTTTTCAGGAGTTGCAAATAACCTTCTAAAGTGATAAATAAACCAAAAACGTCCAACATTTTTTTAAGTTAAGCTAATTTTTTATTAAGAAATTAGAAAAATTTGCGGCTTTCGTTCTACTTACGGAGATATGAAAATTACTTGGTAAAAAAAAGAAAAAAAGAAATTTTTCTTTGAAAAAATAGGGACGTTGATTTTAATTGTAGGAGTGTAAAATTTAGCAGGAACATCAATGTATTTGGATACGGTGCATCATAAACAATCAAAAAGTCGATTTTGACTTTTTGATAACTTAGGGCCATTTGGATTTCATATGACGATATATTTAATTTCTGAGATTGGAAAGTAAATCTAATAAAATTTGGTGAATGAATGTATTTTTGCATAAGTTATATTTTTATTCCGAATTTTATCGTTTGGTAATGTCTTTAAGTGAATTATGGACGTGAGAGAGATGTACGAACAAAATTTAATCAAGTTATCTTTTTATATGGACACACAGATGGACAGACTCAGAAATTGATACTGAACCGATACTTTAAGGACCAATATTTTGGACGTTACAATTAGCAGCACAAACTCAAAATACCTTCCGCACTATTGTTGTTTTAAAAATTTAATAAAATTATGTAAAATTGTATTTCATAGAACCTAGTATTTGTTGTTAAATCGAAATTTAATGATATTTATTTAAAAAAGTTCTATATGTGTAAATACCAAATTTGTTGTAAAAATATTAAAGTATTCAAACGATTAATCATCGTTCGGTTAATCGATTAATTTTTGACGATTAATTGTTCGAATAAATGAAAATTGTCAAATTTCAAATAACGAATAATTTCACCGATTAAGAAAAACTCACTATTTAGTAGTAAAATTACTATGTATTTTCTACAAATTTAATATTTTTATAATAAATTTTCTTCTTTTCTTAATTTCTTAATCAATTTTCTATAATAAAGAAAATTTATTTGATGATTTTTGAAAAGAAATAATTATATCGCTTTTATTTTTACAACCAGTTTTCTTGGGCACATTGTAGTGTTCTTAAGTATTTCTAATAAGTTTTCAGCAACAGTTATAGTTGAACTAGTGTTCAATGTAACGTATGAATTCTAGAACTCTTTGAAAATCTTAAAATCAGTAATGTCTTTATATAGAAAATCATTTCACATAAACAGGAATAATTTCTAGTATTTGATAAAAAAAAACTAAAAGAATTGAAGTGAAAGAAGTGAAAATAATATTTTTGTTTATAAACCATACAAAAGTTATTTTAAAAATGAAATGCTTATCAACTTTTCCATATGTGAATGCTTTTTTCAAAATTGTTACTGGGTGTATATGAAGAAAATTATTATTAAAAGCAATAATAACATCTAGTTTCCTTTTATTCGAATAACCGAATAATTTTAAATTATCCGATTATTAACCGGCTAACGTAAAACCTCAAATAATTATTTGTCGAATAAACCGAATAAGACAAAAACCCGAATAATTCAATACCCTAAAAATATGAAATACAAAGAAAACAAAACAATTGTTCAATTCACAATCGATGTTGTACCGTTGTATGCGTTGTATGTCAGCAGCTGCTATAATAGCCATAACAATGTTGTTGGTATTTTCTATTCAAAAGTTCTATAAAATTCTTACGACAACTTTTCATATGTTTTTCGAATGTCGTAAGAAAATTCAAGAAAGAAACAAAAATAAAATTTTATCAAATCTGTTTATTTATTAGTTTAAAATGTGGAATAATGAAAGTAATAGAATTTTAAATTAAAAGAAATTAATTTGGTTTATTTTGCTCGTTTAATTAGTTTAATATTCTTTGATTTTTTTTCTTTTCACATTGTTTGTTTTGATTCTTTTTTTTTATTGTGAACATAAACTTATGACTTGCTACAAAAATCTGTTCACAATTACTGTTACTACACTTTAGTAGATACAATATATAACTTGATTTTGAATTGAACAAATTTGTTTTAGAAATATTAAAAAATATGCAAATATGATATAAAAATGTTAGAAATATGTAAAATATATGCAATTTAAAGCAAAATATGTAATTTATGCATTTACAAAAAAATATGCAATAACAAATCGATGACATTTTGTAGCAAATTCGTTGATTCGAAAAGAAAACTAGTTAAACGTTATTTTAAGTTATTGACTACAAACATGCACAATTTTGATTCATACATATCATGTTTATATTGAATTTCGTTGCTGTACACGTATTTTTAAGCCAGTACTGATCGCTGAAGTAATTTCTGATGGGTTCCTTTTTATAGGGGGTTGGGTGAAGTATGGACCGATCGAAAATTTCGTAGAAATATTTTGGGTCATACGAAACTTGTTTATGTTGAACTTCGTCGTGATATAGTTATTTTATATAGGGGTAGAATCAATTATGGACCGATTCCTCAAAAATTTTGTAGAACGATTTTGATATAATGTTTATGTCGAATTTCGTTGTTGTTCTCTCATTTTTAAGTTAGTACTGATCTTTAAAGAAATTTCCGAATTTTTATAGGGGGTAGACCGATTCCCTTAAAATTTTGTAGAACGATTTTGGTTTATACAAATTATATTAATGTCTAATTTACTCGTATTTTTAAGAATGTAATGGGCGTTAATGTAATTTTCTGATGGGAACCGTATATGGGGGGTAGGTCAAATATGTACCGATCCCCACATAATTTTCTAACATATATTTAAGGTCATATAAAACTTGTTTATGTCGTATTTCGTCGCCATATACGGTTAATCTCAAAAATAAGTATACAGAAATACTGACAATTGGTTTTATTTAAAAAGGATATTATTTTTACAAAAATTAAAAAAGTAACCTGTTTAAATGTAATTATTTTATAATAAAATATTCTGTACACAATAACATAGAAAAAATTCACTTTTTGTTCCGAAAAATTTAAATTTTTGGTAATTGATCTGAATATTATTTATAGGAGCATTTTTTCTATTTAAGAACATCTGACTATTTAAACCCCTGGAGTTTTGGATCGGGTATTCAATAATATCCTTCGTTTATTCATTATGATGCATTAGAAGACGATATTTTAACTTCTAAATTAATTGTTTCTTTACAATAATTACAATCCATTGCGAAACATTCCCGTTTTTAACATAGTTTAGCGTTCATATTCGATATTTAACGGCGATTTCCTAAAATTTATATCTTAAAATGTAATATTAATAATATTTGCACTAGTATCTATTAATTAAAACAAGTTTTTTGGTTCCAATCTTCCATTACACAGTAAGATTTTTATATTAAATCAGGCTCCATTGGTGGTATGAATACGAATTGAACAATTTTGTTGCTAGAACAAATAAAATGTCTGATAAATAAAACAAGGTTATTGTATCGAGTATATCAAGATATGATTGCTTGCATTCTTGTATGCTTTGAAAATTTTATCCAAACTTTAAAGTTTATGTTGTAAGTCTTAAGAAATCCGAGTTAAATTTCGGGTTTTTAAGAAAGTACTGTGTTCAAAATGGCCAAATCCATGCATATAAAATTAATTTCGAAATAACTCTTTTCAAAAGTTGAAAATTCTATTTCCAGTGCATCATTTGGGGGGTTCAATGACTAACAGATCTAAAATCCGGGGTCTAAAGTGGAAAAAATCGTAGAAATGAGAAAAAACGGTTTTAATAATTAATTCCGGAGCCAATCGGCCCAAATTTCAAGATTTCGGAACTAAAAGTAGATTTTTTCCAATATATTGCGTAAAAAATATTTTATTAAAAAGCAATTATATTAATACAAGTAAAATTTGCGTAAATTTTGTTAACATTATTAAACCAAATATATACTGAATTTCCCGTGTTTGTCACAATAACAACAATACTTTTTGTTACTTTATAAGTAAAATTTGCAAGTATCTCACCAAAAATTTAAATATTGTTGCCTCTATAACTTAATACGATGTTTTACAGGGGCGAATATCGTTTTCATTAACCTTAATTTTATGCAGAAACGATTTGGACAACAACGTGCAAGATGCTCCCGTGTCACATATAGCTTTTAAATGGTTACCATTTATCATTACTGGCAGTGTGTAAAGGTTCATTCGATTTCCACTTTCAACACTAAAGATAGAAAAATTATAAGAATTATCAAATTCAGACAAATCGTTTTCTAATACATAATTCACATTTTTTTTAGAACGTCAAACTGATACTAAATGGCCTATTTTGCCACAAGAATGGCATTTACTTTCTTTAAATTTGCATTCACTGATTTTTGATTTCGCCATCCACAGTGAACACAGTCTTTGCCTCTATATATGTGTTTGTTGCAGCATCGATCACGTTTTTGTTCAATTTTGCTAGCATTCCATGTGTTACGTTTTACAAAGTTAACATTGTCCCATTCACTCACGTTACTTAAAGTTTCACATAAATACTTATATGATCTTAAAACAGGAGATTGCGGGCTGCATAAGCTGTGCAAAATTCCATACGCCTCTGCTCCAATAGACTTTAATAAAATATACTTTTTTATATTGTCATTTGTGCAATCAATTTCACTCGAATATATTTCCAATCTTTTCCAATTCCCTTCACACTTTATAAAATAAGCATGCGTTTCGTTAGACTTCAAAATTGAAGTGATTTTTTATTCAGGTTTCTCTTATAATATTAGAGAGTTGCCACGTTGTTCATATTAGTATTAGAGTTGTCTATATACAATATCTATTTCGGATACGAAAAATTTAAATGAGGTTTTAATTATACCCTACACCACTATAGTTTGTGCTAATGTTTGTTACAAATATTGGTCCTATACCCACCATAAAGTATATCAATCGGCTCAGAATCAAAGAAATCTGAGTCGATTCAGTCCGTCTGTCTGTCCATGTAAACCTTTTTTAAAATAATTTGTTGAAATTTGGCACATACTCTTTCTTTGGTCCAAGGTCCATTATTTCGCCTAGCCTCAATGCAACCGTACCCCCGAATAGGGCTATTGGGCTCATAATAACATTAAATGTTCTATTATGGCAACAAAACTCGACAATTTTTATAGAAGTATTAACGACACTACTTATTTTGAACTAATAAACATATATATCCACATATATATATATATATATATATATATATATATATATATATAGTAATATATATATATATATATATATATATATATATATATATATATTTATATATATATATAATATATATATAGATCTATATATGATAAAAATATATATATATATATATATAAAAATATATAAATATCTATATATATATATATATATATAGTTTATATATAATATTATATAAATATATATATATATAATATATATATATATATATATGTTTATTAGTTTAAAAATAAGTAGTGTCGTTTATAGTTCTATGTTGACATAATAGAACATTTAATGTAATTTTGAGCCCAATAGCCCTATTCGGGGGTACGGTTGCATTGAGGCTAGGCGAAATAATGGACCTTACACCAAAGAAAGAGTATGTGCCAAATTTCAACAAATTATTTTAAAAAAGGTTTACATGGACAGAGAGACGGTCTGAATCGACTCAGATTTCTGCGATTCTGAGCCGATTGATATAATTTATGGTGGGTGTAGGACCAATATTTGTAACAAACATTAGCACAAACTATAGTGGTGTAGGGTATAATTAAAATCTCATTTAAATTTTTCGTATCCGAAATAGATATTGTATATAGAAAACTCTAATACTAATATGAACAACGTGGCAACTCTCTAAAATTATAAGAGAAACCTGAATAAAAAATCACTTGAATTTTGAAGTCTAACGAAACGCATGCTTATTTTATAAAGTGTAAAGGGAATTGCGACATGAAAGATTGGAAATATATTCGTGTGAAATTGATTGCACAAATGACAATATAAAAAAGTATATTTTATTAAAGTCTATTGGAGCAGAGGCGTTTCAAGATCATATAAGTATTTATGTGAAATTTTAAAAACACATTTTACGCCGACTACTACTATAATATTCCATGAACGAAAACATTTCATGATGCAGTTATAAGTGAATGTGAAACTGTCTCCAATTGGTTTGTACGTATAAAAAAACTTGCTTTAAATTGTAAATTTGGTGAACATTTAGACGCTTTCATACTAGATAAATTCATAATTGGACTTCCGTCTAGAATATTCAAAAGAATCTGTGAAGAAGATGAGAGGTTATGTTTAAATGATGCGCTTAAGAAATCCTTAATATTGGAGACAAAAATTTAGTCATCGAGTAACGTGAGTGAATGGGACAATGTTAACTTTGTAAAACGTAACACATGGAATGCTAGCAAAATTGAATAAAAACGTGATCGATGCTGCAACAAACATATATATAGAAGCAAAGACTGTGTTCACTGTGGATGGCGAAATCAAAAATCAGTGAATGCAAATTTAAAGAAAGTAAATGCCATTCTTGTGGCAAAATAGGCCATTTAGTATCAGTTTGCCGTTCTAAAAAAAATGTGAATTATGTATTAGAAAACGATTTGTCTGAATTTGATAATTCTTATAATTTTTCTATTTTTAGTGTTGAAAGTGGAAATCGAATGAACCTTTACACACTGCCAGTAATGATAAATGGTTACCATTTAAAAGCTATATGTGACACGGGAGCATCTTGCACGTTGTTGTCCAAATCGTTTCTGCATAAAATTAAGGTAAATGAAAACGATATTCGCCCCTGTAAAACATCGTATTAAGTTATAGAGGCAACAATATTTCAATTTTTGGTGAGATACTTGCAAATTTTACTTATAAAGTAACAAAAAGTATTGTTGTTATTGTGACAAACACGGGAAATCCCCCTTTGTTAGGAAGAACATTTTTAAGAGCTTTTAACTTCGAATTAAAGCGAGTAAATACTATTTTAGAAAAACGTGATTTAAGTGTTGTTAGTGAAGAAATAAAATTTTCAGATGTATTCAATGATGGTTTAGGAGCTTACAAGTGTGCTAAATTTTCTTTATCGATAAATAAAACGGTAAGACCAATATTTTTTAAACCCATTACCTATAGCGCAAGCGTAGATTTTGTTTTTCGTAAGAAATTTTGTTTTAAAAAACACTTGGAAAAAAACTGTGTTAGTTTTATATTTTATTTTTATTTATATATAAGGAGTGAGATCGAAAAATTCTTAACATACATATATGTTTATAAAAAAGAAACCACTAAACTTACAGCTTTATTTTTTTTTATTTGATTCAAATTATTATTACAATTTACAAAAAAAAATATTTTTATAGTTTTAATCACTAGTGATGAAATTTTGAACCCTTTTCGGAAACCCTTCCATTAACGTTTTTATAGTGCTTTCTGTCACTTTGCTCGAACATGTAGTCCATCTCCGTTTAAAATCTACCACACTTTTGGACACCTTTTTTGTACTCTTCAATTTTCTTTTAACAAGAGCCCAATATCTCTCCACTGGCATTAGCTCCGGGCAGTTTGGAGGATTTGCCTCTCTTGGTACAAATACCACATTATTGTTCTTGTACCACTCAAGGGCTTGTTTACCATAGTGACAGGATGCCAAGTCAGGCCAAAAAATAAGTGGACACATTATGAAGTCTTATGAATGGAAGCAGCCTTTTTTGTAAACATTCCTTGATGTAAATTCGGTATTTATAGAGCCCGTTGTAGCAAATGATTGGCTTCTTTTGCCGCAACTGCATATTGCTTGCCATACCAAGAACTTTCTGGGAAATTTTGTCTGCTTTTGGGTCCTAAACTTTTCTTCAACATTCCCTCGAGCATCAGCAACATAAAACTTTTGACCTGGAAGTTGCGAAAAATCTGCCAGAACATACGTTTCGTCATCCATTATGCAGCAAGAATATTTTTTTATAAAACTTGACTTCAATTTCCGTGCTCTGTTTTTGGCCTCTAAATCCGTTCCTGTCAGGAACTTTTTGAGCCTTGTATGTTTTTAAACCTGCATTAGCTTTAACTTTTCGTACCAAATAGTCCGAGCACTGAGAAGTTATTACTTGAAAGCCTTATAGTTCACCTAAACGATAATTGCATTATTCCTGACCATCTGTTTGGTTTCAGAAGAAAGCAAAGCACTATCGAACAGGAACATCGAATAACTACTCTTATTCGGAAGGCCTTCGAGAGCAAGCAAAATTGCTCAGCATTATTCATAGATATTTCTCAAGCTTTCGATAAAGTTTGGCATGATGGACTAATACACAAAATTAAGATGTGATCTCTTCACGTCGAAAAATATCTGCTGGAGTACGAATAAAGGTCAATGCAACAAAATGTACTCACGTTACATTTACTTTAAGGCGAGAAAATTGTCCTCCCGTACAGATAAGCAATATAAAAATTCCTGAACAAAGCCATGTGAGATATCTTGGTATCCACCTTGATCACCGCTTACCATGGACTCACCACATTGAAGCCAAGGTTACACAATTAAAGTCAACTGAAATGTACTGGCTAATTGGACCTCGGCTCAACACGCAGAGAAAAAACATGGTTGTGGTAACCATGTTCTAAAAGCAACATATTATGGATAAGATTATGATTGTAGTCTAAATATATTATGGTTATTGTAACAATTTTAAAATATTATATTATGATTAAAATCAGCTAAAATATTTTATCATAATATTTTTTATTTACAATAATATTGTTTGTTATACATGACTATATTATGATCCAATGTGATCAAAATTTCTTTAAAAATGTGTATTCGAAATCAAATTTATTTTTATTACTGAATCAGTAAAATTACAGTCAGTGTTGCGACAACAAACATTTTTTTCTGACCAAAATTTGAATACTATATAACCAAATTGAGAAAAAAGTAACCAAATTTATTTTTTTATTTCATGTTGTTATTTGGATAAGAACTTTAAAGTCATGGATTTATTTAAAGTTATAAATTCATTTTCAGAAACGGAACTTGTATAGGTGGTTGGTTCAATTATGTACCAAATTTGGTAGGTAGATTTTTGTTCCTGCAAAACTTTTTTATGTTTAATTTTGCCTCTATACTGGTATTTATGTCTGTTCTGTAAATCTATTCGTTTTCAAATTCCAGGAGCTTTTAAACTGAATTTGGTGTTCTGCAAATCGAATTTTTATTTGAAGTTTATTTCAATAAAAAAGTGCCCATATCATTTATATTATGTTAAGTTTCGACAAGACTTTTCTGCTCGTTTTTAAAACGAGAAAACTTTTGAGAATTCGTTTTTAAACTAGAAATTTACTCGAATTTGGTTTACAGAACATATAGGATTATAAAGACAGTATTAGCGTTAAAGTCATTTTCCTAAGGGGACCTTATATGGGGGATAAGCTCAATTATGGACCGATTCTTATAAAATTTTACAGAGAAATTTTAGTTCTTTAAACATGATCATGTTGAAGTTTGTTGCTACATTGCGGTTTTATAGCAAATTATGAGCTTTGAAGTAATTTATTGAGGGAACTTCATATAAAGAGTTTGATCATTTAAAAATTTGCCGATCAGGGATGGAAAATTCGATTTTTTTTCAGTATCAAAAAACATTTGAGAGGGTACTTTTTTACCTTCAGAGTACTAAAATCATTTTTGCTCTGAAAATTAAGATAAACATTTCTCTGCGTTGATAATATTGGTCACTCCAGCTGATTTTAAAACATTTCTAGTTTAACATGATATTAGATTTTGTTGTGACTTCAATAAAGGAAAAGAAATATTTGGGAATTTTTTGCCACAAAATTTTAATATACATATAATTCGAAATACCTCGATTATAGATTAACTACTATTGTCAATATGGGTATCATGGAAAAGCTCGTTAAAAGCTTCCCATTAACATATAAGAAATTATCAAATTTTTTGAATTTGCCACCACTAAAGTGGTGTATAAATATAATTTAAAGGAATTGCATATTTATAGAGTGATGCTCTTTAAGATAGAAACATTTTATTTGCTCAACAAAACCTACAATTATTTTACTTTTTTGATGCGCCATAGTTTTACATTAAAGTATTAAAAAAAAACAAATTATAATATTTTTGACCAAATTTGTGCGTCTTTTTAGCAGGGTACATATAGCGATCGAATTCAATTCGCTCAAGAGTTTTATTCGAACGATTTAAATATTTCATTTTTCCACGAATACATCTTTTTGACACGCGAGTTTAAAAATAAAACTCGCGATAAGAGTTGAAAATTAAAAGAGCGTTAAATAGAACTCGCTCGCGATTCGAGTCGAAACGAGTTAATCGCGAGTTTTATAATTTTGTAGACACAACAAATTAAAATTTATAATACATAACCATTTTACCGATATCAAAAAACCGAAAAATTAAAAATGAAATGAAACTATGTATGTGCATATGTTCCCTGCCAACAATTTCTATCCAAATTGTAACCATAACGTTACAGCTTAATGTTTAAAACAATCTAATTTGATATAATCTGAGTGAATGAAAAGTGACCCCGTTTGGAAGAAACTGTTCCGCCTGTTTAATACTTACTTGATGTGCCCATTTCGTTTCAGTTTCATGTCACTTTTTTATAACATAAAATTTCGTAAATGTAGTAAATTTCCAGTTTTTCCATAACAATAGAGAAGCTGGAAAGTATTATGATTTTATACTCTTTTATGTTATAAAAGCGACTTCATAATATTTTTTTTATTTCTCCTTTATTATACTGTTTTGCACTCACTAATCTCTCACTGATGCTTATTTTATATTAAACTATGTTTTAGATATATTAAATTTTAAATTAACACAATTTATTACAAAATTTAAATTTCACAATATATCACACAACTGACCACAATGAAATAAATATATTTACTAAAATGTGCAAACACTTTTCCTTCTGAATTTTGAGAGCAAGAATGATTCTGCATTAAACTATCTTCTTAGCGTTTTAAAAAAGTGTTAGTTTTTTTAAATTTTTATTCTATCTACTTATTATCGATTAATTTTGCTTTTGGTATATTAAAAAGCACTAAAATCTAACAAAATTATGATCAAAATTAGAAAGTACTGTATTTTGTTTTTGTAAATTTTTTAACTTAGCACTGAGAAACATAAAATTTATAGTGACTATTCAGTTCATGTATCCAAAATTAAACTCAAATTTGCTGGCAGGGTACCTATGTATGTACATATGCATACACATGTACATGCGTATGCATATTATTTGCAGTTTAGAATTTTTGAATTGTGCACATAATTTAATAGTGTGTGGCAAGAAAGAAGACATTTTAGGTAAGAAAAAAAATTCAAATACATATTTATGTGTGTACGTCACATAAGGCTGCAACTTTTGTTTTTTATGAATTACTTGTATGTATATATATGTATGTATGTATTTTTGTATGTATGTATACATACATGCATGTTTATATGTTCCTTTAATTTTCTAAGAACCCTGCCAGCAAATTTGAGTTTAATTTTGGATACATGAACTGAATAGTCACTATAAAGGCTCAATTTTATGTTTCTCAGTGCTAAGTTAAAAAATTTACAAAAATAAAATACAATACTTTCTAATTTTGATCATAATTTTGTTAAATTTTAGTGCTTTTTAATATACCAAAAGCAAAATTAATCGATAATAAGTAGATAGAATAAAAATTTAAAAAAACTAACACTTTTTAATACAATAAGAAGATAGTTTAATGCAGAATCATTCTTGCTCTCAAAATTCAGAAGGAAAAGTGTTTGCACATTTTAGTAAATATATTTATTTCATTGTGGTCAGTTGTGTGATATATTGTGAAATTTAAATTTTGTAGTAAATTTTGTTAATTTAAAATTTAATATATCTAAAACATAGTTTAATATAAAATAAGCATCAGTGAGAGATTAGTGAGTGCAAAACAGTATAATAAAGGAGAAATAAAAAAAAATATTATGAAGTCGCTTTTATAACATAAAAGAGTATAAAATCATAACACTTTCCAGCTTCTCTATTGTTATGGAAAAACTGGAAATTTACTACATTTACGAAATTTTATGTTATAAAAAAGTGACATGAAACTGAAACGAAATGGGCACATCAAGTAAGTATTAAACAGGCGGAACAGTTTCTTCCAAACGGGGTCACTTTTCATTCACTCAGATTATATCAAATTAGATTGTTTTAAACATTAAGCTGTAACGTTATGGTTACAATTTGGATAGAAATTGTTGGCAGGGAATTTGCTTGTGGTTTTATTACACGTGTGCAAATGCGTATAAATATACATATGTACATATGTATGTCCATTAAGAAAATGCATTTGTGTATGACTGTATATACCCTGCCAGCAACTCAACAAACTTTAAATGCATTAAAAGTCGACTTTTTCAACAACTAGTTATGGTTGCTTCTTGGATTATTTTTAATGGAGCCAACTGACTATTTTAACATGAAGATGTCCTACGCAGTAGTCAATTGTCCGACTCTGCATGACTTTTCAACTAGCTTAAAGGTAGTTACTAAAAAATTAGCTTAAAGGTAACTCTTTATTAACTAACTTAATGTTAGTTGCAGAAAAGTCAAGTGATAGTTTTCTTTCGTATTCCCTACTGTATTAATTAATTACATTTTAATTATTAAATATATTTAAAATTTAACTACTAGTTATATAAATTACATTTCGCTTTAATACAAGTTATGATATTAGTTCTTTAAAATTAATTGACATCAGTTTTCTGCACTTGAACTAATAATAACAACGATATCCACAAAAATTATAAATGATTTGTTCATTATTTCCATGATTCCCATCGATCAAAATCTAAAATAAATTTTAAAATGTTATGTGAAATGTTAATGTATTATATTTACAGTATTAATCAGCAGAATTTATAATATAGGGACCGAGTTTTCAAATATTTAACCTTTTATAATTAATTTTTCAAAAATATACTATTTCACAACGTAAACAACAAAGCTTTAAAAGAATTCATCCCCTAATTCATTAAATTGCGTTATGTTTTAAAGAATTAACAATTCTTCAAACTTATTCCCTTTGATTTAATTCATAGAATTTATTTTTAAAGCTTTCGATGTAGTTGAATTAATTCCTATAGAATGTTAAATTCCTTCTGAATGAATTAATTTTGTTTGCATTCAATCTATTGCAAATTGAATAAAAATAAATTTAAATAATTCCTATTGATTTTTAAATTCCCTCTGAATGATATAACTTTTTTTTTGAATTCAATCTATTACAAATTGAATTTAACAATTTTTCAACCATTCAATTTGAAATAGATTGAATGTAAGTTTTGTTTAATAATTCAAAAGCATTCTGTATATTAAAAATTTAATAAATTTTTTCTTTCATTCAATTTGTAATAGAAGAAATTAAACAAATATGAATGATCATTCAATTGAATTCATTCCTATAAAGAATGAATTCTCTAAGGAATTAATTCAATGCAATATAAAGCCAAGGAATTCAGAATTTAGAATTTAAATTCAAAGAATGATTTTAAAGAATGGTACATTCAAAAATTTAAAGCCGATTTAAAAGATATAAGGGAATTAATTCCAAATAGAATTCATTCTTTCCAAGCTTTGGTATACAAGAAAATTACAAAAATGTAAAGCAAAATTCCAAATAATAAAGAAACATGAGAAAACATGTCGAAACAAAATGCTCTCCAGATAATTTTGGGGTACTCCTGTATTATATGATAGTTAGCTTGTAGCTAGTCTTTAAAAGTTTTGGAACATTTCTGCATTACATTGTTGTTCGTTTATAGTCAGTCTACTAAAGTTAACAAATAAAATCATAATAGAGAAACAAGAGAAAACTTGTTGAAATACAATTAATTCTCTCCATATAATTTTGAGGCACTTCTGCATTACATTATAGTTAGTATTTAAAAGTCGGTTCTTTACGTTGCCAAATACAAAATTTCGGGACAGCTCTTCATTATATTGAAGTTAGATTATAGTCAGTCTGTAAAAGTAAACTAGAAGTTAATTTTTCTCGTAGTCGACTACAACATTGCTGGCAGGGTAGGTATTAGGGTATTTAATTATTCGGGTTTTTGTCTTATTCGGTTTATTCGACAAATAATTATTTGAGGTTTTACGTTAGCCGGTTAATAATCGGATAATTAAAAATTATTCGGTTATTCGTATAAAAGGGAACTAGATGTTATTATTGCTTTTAACAATAATTTTCTTCATATACACCCAGTAACAATTTTGAAAAAAGCATTCACACATGGAAAAGTTGATAAGCATGTGAAAATAAATTCCACTTATAGAATTGCGTACTCCGATTTTTATGTCCTTAAAAAGGATTTCAACGTTTAAAGGACTACAAACGAATATTTAAAATATTTATGTACATATATGCATTTTATATTGATATTATTAGTATCAAATGATAGCGGGGAATCTGTACATTCTATCTTTATTATTTACCTGTCTCACTTAAAGAAAAAATAAAAAGAAATTAAATTTAAAAAGGTCTCATTTTCTACTTAAAAACTTTTAACTACTTTTTGTGATAAATTTTCTTTAAGATTTCCAATTCTTTCTTGATGAATTGATATAAATTATATTATTTCGAAGTAGAGGAACTCAGCTTCATTTGAAATGAATAATTATACCAACATTTTAATATAAAGTTGAAATTCCATCTTTTGAAATTTAATGTCTTTTAAACTTTAAAGTCCTTTTACAGGGGCATAAGAGCTAATTATGAAAAACTGAGTACACAGAGTTAATGTCCACAGTTTCCTGTACGCATAGATTTTTTCATGTTTAAAATAACTTTTGCATGGTGTATAAACAAAAATATTATTTTCACTTCTTTCACTTCAATTCTTTGTTTAATTTCTTATCAAATACTAGAAATTATTCCTGTTTATGTGAAATGATTTTCTATATAAAGATATTACTGATTTTAAGATTTTCAAAGAGTTCTAAAATTCATACGTTAAGAATAAAAGCGATATAATTATTTCCATGATTTCTTTTCAAAAATCATCAAATAAATTTTTTTATTATATATTATGATTAAGAAATTAAGAAAACAACATTTATTATAAAAATATTATATTTCTAGAAAATACATAGTAATTTTACTTCTAAATAGCAAGTTTTTCTTAATTGATTGAAATTATTCGGATTATTCGTTATTTGAAATTTGACAATTTTCATTTATTCGAACGATTAATCGTCAAAAATTAATCGATTAACCGAACGACGATTAATCTTTTGAATCCTCTAGTAGGTATACATACATACATACATACATACATACATACATACATACATACATACATATGTAGGTATTTTTGTCCTATGAATTTGGTTGAGGTTGTGCGCAAAAAGTTGTCAGTGTTATTGTAAATGAAGTTATACGAATAATTTTTATAAAAAAAATCATACAGTATGTACATACAATACATACATATGTATGTACATGTGTATCTATAATCTATTTTTTCATAACCTTTAAATTAATTTTTGCACCAAATGCTCTTTCCACAGAAGCCTGTGTTGATGGAACTGATAAAGCCACATCTAGCAAATGTCCCATTTCAGGATCATATACATATAACTTCTTCGTTTTCCAATATTCTAAAATATTTGTGTCGATGGGAACTCTTTCTAATTTTTGTTTCGTTGTCTTATCCGCCTTGTAATTAGTAATTTTATTTTTGTCCATGTCCATCAATGTATATACATATGAAAAAATATACAAATTTACATAAAAAGGTGAAGATTTTCTTTTTAACACTTTCTTAGAATTCATTTTCTGTTACCGTAATAAAATCTACGGCCACATAACCACACATAATTATTTGCTAGTATTTTTTTTTTTGCAAACACACTTGCAAACACACATTTGCTGATTTTCCGCTCGAATTTAACTCGAATTCAACTCGTTTTCCACTCGCTCGCAAGCGAGTATATGCACTAAATGTTTGTAAAGGTTTATAAACCACAAAAATAAAATTTTGCAATGCTCAAATATTGCATGCTCAAACTATGTCCTATGTAAATGCAAATGTGCCTATCCAAAAACTAATATTTTAAAAAAATTTTTCAACTTTTGTAGCTGTCGTACCCACCTCTTATTCAGGACACATTAAGGAGATATATACCATACTGTGTATAATTACATCAGCTAACTACTGTTTTCCCAATTTTTGTATTTTGTTAAGGGGCGCCAGCGCCCTGTCAAAAAACTGTAAAAAGTCAAAATTGGAAAAAAACTGGCGATAAATTTCAACATCCAATTTCTAATACGTTAATTCATGTCACACGTACTAGTTTGTAAAGAATTTATCTCCTAAGTGTCTTTAGTTAGTACAAAACAAATAGTGTACAAAAGTTAAAAGCTATGGACAAAATTAATGAAAAAGTTAATGACCTTTGTTTTTCATTAATTTTCCAAAGCGGATATCGTTTAAAAATAAAGGCCTTAAAAAAATTATTTGACATTTTATTCTTACCGAAGTTATTAACAATTGAGTTCAATTTCAAAGGAATTAAAAACTTTGATAATTGCTCATAAATTAATATATGTATGTATCTTGACTACTTTAAAAAATTGTAAAGGCCTATAAAAATCGGAGAATTTGTTAACATGTTTGTAGTAAAAAGAAAAAGGCTAGTAAAAAAACTCATAAAATCTGCTGAATAAGAGCACTTGATGAGTTGATATGAATTGAGTTTCAATCATTTGGAAAACATTTGATTTAAAGTCAAATATTTAGCAAAATTTAAATCTCTAATATTATTTATAAATGTCATTCAAAATAAAAATAAGTACAATTTCCGGCTGCATTTCGAAATAAGGTAATTTGTAGAACATACATCTTCTAATTCCATTACTCTGTAATTTTATTATCCGTTTCTTAAGAACATATAGTTAATTCATATTTGAGAACAATGTAACAACAACAATGTGCCAAACATTAAAAATAATAAATCAAGATTTAAAATTTGAATAATATTATACAGTGCTTTAAAGATATTATTTGAGAGTATCAAATAACACACGGGAGTGTCACGGTACTTTTCAACATCACATAGTATCAAAAAAAGTACGATTGTAGCAATTTTTCCATCCCTAGTGCCGATCCTCATATGCTTTGACAAAAACATTTCGGCTCGAAAAAAAGCTTGGTTATTTGTGAGTTGAAATATTTGTTAGTAACGTAATATGTTTTTATCGTTACCATTACTTAGTTATTGAAAAAATAATTATTTTTCAGTGAATCATACACAAATTTATAATGGCCATGAACATGAAAATGATTACAGTAACAAGAATATTGTTTAAATAGAATTATTAAAACAATCGTATGTTTTTGATAACAATATATTGTTACAGTGAACATAGTTTAGTTATAGTTTTTTTTTCTGCGTGTAGACTTGGAGTACAAAGTGCTTTTGTACAAAACAGTTATAAAACCGATATGGCTATACAGAATTCAACTGTGGGGAAAAGCTTCCAATGTTGAAAAATTACAAAGAAACCAATCAGCACTGTTAAGGTCAATAACAGGTGCTCCGTGGTACATTTGCAATAGTATTATTCATTCTCAATGTCCCCATAATACTCGAGGAGATCAAATCCTCTTGTTTAACCTACTTGTCGAAACTAATGGATCACCCAAATCCCCTTGCCAGGGAGTTGCTGTCATTTGGGGGTCATAGACGACTCACAAGAACGGAAACATTGGATTTTGCCAGATAATCAAATAATTGAGAACTTTGGTTGAAATTGCATTAACAATAACAACGTTAGTTATAATTTAGGTTAAGATTTTAATACTTGTTGTAAATTTCTACATAAGAAAGATTGAATAAATAATAAATAAAATGAAAAAAAAAAAAATATTTATAGAAAAGGATTTCAGATGAAAACAAATTAGAGTTCTATATTCGGCTGTGCCGAATTTTAAATACCCTCCACCAGCAAGGTTCTTCTTATTAAAACCCATTTAAATATCTGATTTTTAGGTAACTCGACATTTTTAGATAACTTTACATTTATAAAATTTTTTCATGTGTGGAGCTGATTTTAATTAGGTCCAGAAAAATTTATATTGAGTTTGTGGACCTTGTACGGATGCCATGACTTATTACGGAAAAATCATGCATATGCCAAAAAATTAGGAGAACGATTTGTGTATTTACAATAAAATTTTATCCTGATAACTTTATAATTGAATGAAATATATGCGTTTAAGTGATTTTCGGAAGTGAATTTTATATGGGAGCTAATTGAATGAAATATATGCGTTTAAATGATTTTCGGAAATGAATCTTATATGGCAGCTATGACTAATAATGATCCGATCAAGAAAAAAATTAGTAGAATGATTAATTAGAAAACATATTCAAGTCGAATTTTATCCAGATAAACTAAAACCTCAATAAAATATTTGCGTTTATTTTCGGTAGTGGACCTTATATGGGAGCTATGACCAATTGTGGACCAATACAAATCTTCTTTGGTAGTATGATTCCCTTTCGTATCATATTGACATGTACCAAATTTTGTATTTATATTGATATATTTGAGGGAGTTATTAACGATAAACTAATATCTGGGAATATGCACCTTTGTATGGGGGCTATAGAAAATTTTGAATCAATTCCCATGATTTTCAACATATTTGATCCCTGGTAGAAAAAGTAATTTGTGACAAAATTTATCGAATTATATTTTGTACTTTCTGAGAAAAGAGCTGAAGAATGATGAATATTTTTTGATGTTACACACGTAACGACAAACTTATAACCCTCTATCACCACTGACGGTGGTGGAGTGTATAATAAATAATTTCTATTTTTTTAGAAAAAATTAATAGAATTGAATTTAAAGTAGTGGAAAATTATAATTTTGTTTGTTATTGGAAGCAAAATATAGTAGAAATAACTATTAAAACAACTTAAAACCCCAAATAAATATTGTGTATTTTGAACATATTAGTTTTATACATTTTTCCCGACTACATTATTATTACACCGAAAGCAAAACAAAATGAAGAACAACAACGCTAAACGAAATAAAAAACAAAATACACAACAGACATCTAAACATACATAACGAAAACACAGAAAAACAAAATAAACAACGCAATAAAACCAACCAACATCCAAATATACAAATAGAATTCACAAAAACAAAATACACAACTTAATGACGCCAACAGCATCCAAACATACAAAACTAATGTGTCGATTATGTACGGCATCCAACTTCAGTTGAGTTGCCAGCTGACAATGCAACTGAAATAAAAAGTTATATTATGTACGGCAACATTTGTCAGTTGCCATTTTGACAGATCGGCAACTGAAAAAGTGTAAACAATTAATAAAAACAAAATAAAATACATAAGTGAGCAAGGCGAATTCATATAAGGTGGTGTTAATCAATCAGCTGATAATTTTTTTCTTAATTCGCCTGGTTTTCCTAGCTGTCAAAGTTTGTTATTGCTTACATTTTTAAATTTAAAAATTTCCGTTAAACAGAGAAAAACTTCGTTAATATTTTGAATAATTTATGTAAGAAATCTGAAAATACCAAACATCTCGTAAACAAATATCATTTTATTTAAATAATGGCATAATAGGTATGTATACAAATATGTTATTTAAGAGAAATATTTTTTCTATTAAATGTTAACATATTACAAAATATTGTTTTATATTTTATATAAAAATTGTGTAGATAACGTGATTAACTAAAAAAAATCTCTTCCGGAACACTTAATATTAAGAAACGCATACGAAGTATTTACCCGGCTGGCGGCAACTGACTTCTACGTTATGGCTTAATTTTGAAATCTATTAAATGTTAACAAATTAAACAATATTGTTTTATATGTTAACAAATTAAACAATATTGTTTTATATATACACTATGTTGATAAAAAGATTAACTGAAAAAAGTCTGTTCCGGAACGCTTTATATAACAAAACCCATATGAGGTATTTACCCGTCCGGCGGCTGCACCATTATGGCCAAATATTGAAAATTACTCCGCCGGAGTAGAATTATACATTCGCAACAAATATTCATTCCTTCGTAATATAATATTTTCATGAATATGTACTTTTTTTTTTGTTTATTTTTCACAAAAAATTAAGTTTTACTTAACTTAAGGCACTTACTTAAATTTTGCAAATTAAGCTGCCGGAATATAATTTTTCGATGGAAACAAACATTATTCAATTCAGAATATATTTTCCTCACAAATTTTAATACCTTAATCTTTATTTTTAATATAATATAAACATTTTACAAAAATTTTTCATCAAATGAATTCTCCGTACATATGGTTTTTGACATTTACCAAAACCAAAAGCAAAAACAAAATACATGGGAAATGTTGTTGTTGCAGAACTGCCACCACCTTATCTGAATTCGCCTTGTAAGTGAGTTTAAAAAAATGTTCAGTTCCGTGGATTTATTTTTCGAAGACAATGAAGAAGGAGTAAATGTGGCATCTGTAAGGCGCCATTTGAAGGATAATTCTAATCCACTGGAATTACCGCCTGTACTGTAAGTATATACATACATATGTATATAAATGCATCGATTTTTAAGTACAATTGCTTTAATAAACAAATTTTCTAGTTTTAAGGCATATCTTCGTCTTCCCAAGGATGCTGTGATCTATTTGGTGGATACTCTTTATAAGAACCATATAAAAATTCATCGGACAACAGCAATACCTCCGCTGTTAAAAGTATGTGCTGCTCTTAGATTTTTTGCAGAAGGAAGTTTCCAAAAATCTCACGGCAATGATTTTAATTTGGGAATGGCTCAGCCTACGTTGTTTGTGGTATTGAAGGAAGTTGTAAAACTAATAGAAGAAAAAATTTGTACGCATTGGATAGTTTCTAAAATGACGGAAGAGGAAAAAACCAAAAACAAAAACGAAGTTTCCCGGAGTTGTAGGCTGTATAGATGGTACACACGTACACATCATGGGTCCTAAGGAAGATGTTCGACATTTATACTTAAATAGAAAAGGTTATTTTAGTTTAAATGTCTTACTGGTAAGTTATTTAATACATGTTTACCATTTATGTGCTTGTTTTAATTGTGATAACTTCTTTATAGATGTGTGATTATAAAATGCGTATACGGTATGTAGACGCCAGGCACCCCGGTTCTACTCACGATGCCTTTATATGGAACAATAGCGCTTTGAAGCAAATGATTATATCAGATTTTGGACAGAATACATGGCTACCAGGTTGTATTGCTATATTTTGGTTTATAAACACATTAATTCTTTAGGTGATGGTGGTTTTCCTTTGGAGCAGCAACTTTTGACACCCTACCGTTCAGCAGAACCGCATTCACCAGAAAGGAAATATAATACTATTCATTCAAAGGCCCGGAATATTATTGAGCGAACGAACGGTGTTCTGAAGTCATTATTTAGATGTCTTTTTGCCGAACGTGGTCTGCACTATAATCCCGATAAAGCAGTTTCAATTGTAAATGCGTGTTGTGCATTGTATAACATTGGAAAGCATTACAAAGCTGATTGGGAAGAGGAACCAACGGAAGTACTTATGGAAGAGGCAATAGTGAACATTGGTGAAAATGAAGATATTTTAGCAACAGACATAAGAAATAGAATTATGCGATCTTTAAATGAATAAACTAACATACTTATAATTTAAAATGCTTTTCTTATTTGTTTATAACAATTCATTTAATATAAGTATATATTTTTAAAATATTATAGAAAAAGAAATAAAAAGTAAAATAACAAATTAATTCAGTCTTCAGTTCATGAGATAACAAGGTTTATATAAAAATAACAGAAAAAAATAAAATAAAAAAATCACATTCTTGGATTGGTTAATGCTACCAAACTAATAAAATTCAGGTCCATAAAATCTTAAAACTACTACATGAGGTTCCATTTCTTTGTACTACTATTAATATTAGGTATAAAAATTAGTTATTTAGATTATATAGCTTTTTTTCTAAGACTTCTAGTTTCTTTTGCTTAATTCTTCTTTCCAGTTTTTGCTCCTCTAAGAATGAATCGAATTTCTTTTTTTTATTTCTTTAATTTCTTTTAGGACTTCGTACTTCCACTTTTTCAAATCTCTGATTTCCTTTAAAATTTCATTTTTTTTGTATAAGTTTTTTTCAATTTTTTTCAAAGAACCTAAAATCTCTTGCCCCTATTATGGTTTACAACTCAACTCTACTTTAGTTGAAATTGTTTTATTTGTCATTACCGATTACAACTTAACCTGTCAAAAATGTTTAAGTTGAAATTATATCACAATACAACTTTTTTGTGGTATTATCGTTTACAACCCTGTTTTAGTGTGGTTGTTTTAAATGTATTATTAATAAAAATGGAAAGCGGGTAAGTAATTTTTTTTTTAATTGTCCTCAAATATTTTATTTAAAAGAAATTTCGAATGATTTTTGCAGAAAAAACAGAGTTACAACAAAACAACAGTTTGAAAAACTTGTTGAACTAATGGAGAAGCATCCCGAAACAGGTCGAGGTAACCGCAGTTTGGATGCAGCAAAAATAAAAATAAAGAATTGTGGGAGGAATTTGCTGTTGTGCTGAACAGTTTAGGGTCGCCATCTAGAACTGCGCACGAGTGGGGACGGGTAAGTAATGGTTAGGAAAGTAGACCAATAGAATTAAAGTGCAAAGATATTTTATGTGTATTATAGGTTTGGATACACTATAAAGCAAACATAAAAAGGAAACTTGCTAACAACAGGAGCAATTTACTAGCAACTGGTGGTGGACCCTCGCAAGAAGTGTCGTTAAATGTGGAAAGTGAGCGCATAGAGCTTTTAAAATTGCAGACTCAGACCCAAAATGAATTGTTAGCAAAAATTGAACAATTAGAGAAAACTATATATAAAAATTATGAAATAAATAAAAAATTACTGGAAGTAAATAAACAAAAATTAGAAATATATAAAAAACAAGCAAGAAAGCTCATGAACTGCACACATTAAAGGTTGAAGTCCAAAAATTAAAAATAGCTAAGAGGAGAGCTCTTCAATAGATATACATTTTTTGTAAATGGTTAAATGTTCCTTTGCTAAATGCCCTTTACCTTATTTATTTTAGAATAGAATAGTTTTTAGAACACATGAAGTGATATATTTTTTGTTGTATGTCGTTATTTTTAAGTTACTTTTATATATCTCATGAAGTGATATTTTTGTTATTTTATCTTTAAAAAGACTAAATGAATTACAAATAAAACATGAAATAAAAAACAATAATGAAACATTTGAACTTTATTAAAGTGATAACATGATGTTATTTCGTATTCTTCTGGCATTATCATCATCTTCTCTTTCAATGTTGAAATTTTCATTACTTTGAACCGTACTTGAAGCTGGTGTCATTTCTTCGGGAACTTCTACTCGAAAGTGTAGGCATATATTATGCAAGGCACAACAAACGTTCACAATTTGTGTAGCTTTGTTTGGTGAGTAATGTAAGGCACGTGCAGATAAAAGGCAACGAAATCGGCTCTTTAATACTCCAATTGTGCGCTCAACAATATTTCGGGCTTTCGAGTGTATAGTATTGTAGCGAGCTTTTGGGGAACCAGTTTCTGTCATGCGAAAAGGAGTCATCAAAAAACTTTGTAGAGGGTAGCCAGCATCACCTTTAATTTTCAAATCAAAACATATTTTTTTAATAATATCATACTATACATATTACAGAATGTGATATATTCATACAAATAACACCGTTACCTAAAATCCAGGAATTGCTCTGAATAGTTCTCTGCAAATACGACTTTAAATCACTTGTATTAAAAACAAAGGAATCGTGGTTTGCGCCGGCGTGCCTGGCATATAGCCGGATAGCCATTTTGTAATCGCAAAGCTGAAAATAAAAATATACTTATGTATGACACACTAGGGTTCATTCTTCTCAATATTAACTTACAATCATCACATTTAAACTATAATAACCTTTTCTATTGAGATAAAGATGTTGCATCTCCTTTTTTGGCGAAATAATACGAACGTGTGTCCCATCGATGCATCCCAAAACTCCCGGAAACCCAGTTTTTGAATAAAACCACAGTTTTGAGGCGTTTTGATCTTCTTCAGACATTTCAGTTTTTATCCATTTCGCGCAAACACGCTGCTCGATGATATTTAAAACTTCTTTCATAACAACACTTATTCTAGGCTGCGCCAATCCAACATTAAAGTCGTTTCCAGAACTTTTTTGATAACTCCCGTCAGCCAGAAATCTGAAAGTTGCACATAGCTTCAATATAGGGGGTATAGCGGTACCTCGGACAGGTTTTTTGAAATAATCATTTAGTTCATTCAGAAGGAAGCAAAAGGCTTCCTTATTTAAATGAAAATACTGTAAGAATCTACAAAAACATCTATGAAAAAGTTATTCAACTATAAAAAGAACATTTCCTTACATGGCGCTCGGAAGTTCCAAAGGATTTTAGTGGTCACGGAGTCTTTTTCTTATACGTAGCACATTAATAGTATCATCATCACTTATGTCGTTATAAAATAAATCAATACTTGTATCCATTTTAGTCTTTATTAAAAAATAACAATTTAAATTCAATTTTATTGTTTTATGTTTTTTACACAATATTATCATCTGTTTGATTATCTGTCAATTTGTGACTTTTTAGGTTGGCAACATCAATACAATTTCAACCAAAATTAGTTGTAATTGTTAATACCAAAAAAAGTTAAGTTGTTTTAAAATTGAGTTGTTTAAATTTCAATTCAACTAAGTTGAGTTGTAAACCATAATAGGGGCATCTGTTTGAGTATCTGTTTGCTTTTGCAGGAGGTTGAATCTTTTATCTTCTATTCTTGCTCTTTTCTTTGGAGGCTGTTGCTTACACTCCGCTTGTGGCCGCTTTTCCTCTCTACTTTTTGTTAGGTCGTCAAACTTTTGCTGTACAAAAGTAGGTAGCTCGTCTACCACTTCCGATTGGAGTACGCCACAAGTGTTTCCCTGAGGGTTTACGGAAATGTCTATGAGCACTAGCTTCGCTGCTGCCTGTTCTATTGGAAACAAACTGATTTCTTCCGATGGCCCACCTCCAGTTGTATAAATATTCCGATGATTGTTAGCCATTTTCTTTTTTAATTTTGCCTTGAGATGTATCCACACCCTCTGCCATTCTTCAGGCGTTCGCATTGGTGGGGCACAACTATTTAATTTTTCGGAAATTTCCTTCCATGTCTCGGTACGGTAGCTTTGGTATCACCAAAACCTCGGACACCACGAGCAATCCTTGGATATAACTCCATTTGTTGCACAAGCAGATCGAATTGGTGTTTTGTGGTAAATTTAACCATTTTGTGATCTGTAATAAAAAAAAAATTTAAAAGTTCCAAAAGAAAACAAAAAAACGTACTTACATCTTAAGTTTTGGCGCGTGTTAACTTCAAAAATGTATAAGGCAACCAAAAATATACGGTTGCCTAAATATTTGCTATTTGGCAACTGAAATTGACAGCTGTTAGTTGTCAGTTGCCATCTGTAATATGTTTTCGGCAATTGGCAACTCAACTGAAGTACGGTTGCCGTACATAATCGACACATAAATATACAGCTGAACACAGAAAAAACTGAAAATGAGTTTTAATTATCAAAATAATTGTATCAAACAAGTTTTGCACCTATAACCAAAATGATGATATCAATTACCAAATTTGTAAAAAAGTAAAAATATATATTTTTTTCCAAATAACGAATTAATCAGAACAATTAATGTCAACAATTGAGACAAGATTAAAAATTGATTACTTCATTAATTGTATAAATTAAATATTTAATAAATATAAAATTGATTTTTTATTAATTTATTAATCAAATAAATTAAACTGTTTGATAGAGAATTTTTTATAAATCAATTAAGAAGGTGATTAAAACAATCAAATTATTAATCGATTACACACAACGTTAAAGGAATACTAGACCTTTAACAATGCGTTTAGCATTTTCAAAAAATTTCACTTTATTGACACAATTTAACATATATGTTCAATTCACAATCGATGTTGTAGCGTTGTATGCGTTGTATGTCAGCAGCTGCTACAATAGTCATAACAATGTTGTTGGTATTTTCTATGCAAAAGCTCTATACAACACATACGACAATTTTTCATAGGTTTTTCGAATGCTGTAAGAAATTTTAGTGTTGCCAATTGTTTATTTCAACATATAAACAAAAATTTAAAAGATTTTAGCATAAAAACGATAAAGTGGTAACACCGAAATCAAAAACAAACAGCTGTTTACAAAAACAAAAAAACTAAAATTTTATTAAAAACAGTTTATTTATTAGTTTAAAATGTGGAATAAAGAAAATAAAAGAATTGAAAATTCAAAGAAATTAATTTGCTTTATTTCGCATGTTTAATTAATTTAATATTTTTGATTTTTATATCTTTTTTTTCATTGAAAACATAAACTTATGACTTGCTGCAAAGATCTGTTCACAATCACTGTTACTACATTTTAGTAGGTACAATATACAACTTGATTGTGAAATGAACAATAAAGTGTTTCATAAATTGTTTTATATTATATACTTAAAATTTTATGGACTATTTAAGAATTATAAATATTGCTAGCACAAAAATTAAAAAAAAATATTAAAAATAAATCTAAAATAGAAAAGAAGGCCAGAAAATTTTTTTCAATCAATTAAAAAATTACTTGAATTAATTAAAAATTTAATCAAAATTTTACACTTCAAACAGTTTCAAAAAACGAGATAATTAAGACAAATAAAAATTTGTTTAAATAAAAAATAAAGAAAATTAAAACATGTTAATTGAAAATAAACTACCGATAATTTTTTCTGTGTAGATTAAAATTAATAAAAGAAGGAATATTGAACATTCAATATGCTCTACAAAATTGACGAAATTAAAAAGCAATTAGACTATGAACGATTTCCAAATTCCAATATCGATGAAGCTTTAGAATTTTCAGATATTAGAATTGCCTCAAGCAATTCAACAATCATTTATATACTAAATTTGGCTACTATTAATAAACAAATTTGTGAAAATATTGTAATCAAACCGCTAAAAAGACATAAAACTATAATAAGAATTGGAAATGAAAATATTGTTAAATGTAAGAATGAAATTTTTGAAATGAAAACTAATTGCAAAACATATACTAAGCTATCAATATGTAACAATAGAAATCTTTTAAATATTACAAACAAAAATTGTATTCCAAAATTATTGTCTAGTGAGAATCACAATTGTACAATTATAAATAATCAGCACGTCCCAACCATTGAAGAAATAAAACGTGGAATAATCCTGTTAAATCAATACAATGGTTCTGTAAGGATCCCTATCGCCAAACCATGTAATTTATCTGGTTGCTTTTTAATAAAATTTCATAATACCACAATTAATTTAGACGGTATTGATTATTTTGCAATGGATTGGAAACCGCTTCCACCCATTCTGCAATTAACATCTTAGGAAGAATTCATCGAAGGAAGAATTGAGTTTTCTTTAAACATAATACTTTCAATGACAGTAATCATAATTATTATTTACACTATATGGAAACAAGAAGACAAAGCAAATTCCACAACCAATAATTAAGGAACTAAGCCAACAACTCCACATCCTGAGAATCCGCCAGATAGACAACAAGTTATTAGAACATTAAAACAAATTTTCCAGAATGATTCAATCGGGACGATTCAACTAACAAAAGGGGGAGTTATGGAAACAGCATGAAAATGCTCTTATACAAATTTACAAAACTATCTTAAATAAAACTGACCTAAATAAGTTTCACTGAACCTGAAAATTATTTGCTGACAGTTAATAAAATATTTAAAAAAATTGTTTACAAATAAATATGTTACAATTCAATATTATGTTTTTATTAATTAATTGCTGATTGTGCTTCTTATTAGGTATAAATATGACACTTAGAATTAAGAAAGTTAATTGTTAAATGACGCGGTGTAATTCATAGTAAGTTAATAATGTAAAATTGAAAGTGAAAATAAAAAATATATATATATATATATATATATAATATATATATATATATATATATATATATATATATATATATATATATATATATATATATATATATATATATTTTTTTTTTTATATGAAATAAACATTTTAATTTACATATAAAGGCTTAAACTTAAGCCTTTGAGTCACTTTTGTAATAAGTGTGCGATATATTTGAAAAATTATCACAAAATTTCAAACTTTAAATGTATATTATAATAAAACAATAAAAGATAGAACCACTACAAGTAAAAAGTTATAGTCGGGCGAGGCCGACCAAAAAATACCCTACACCTGTATACGAATAAAATGTGATCTAGTTTTCATAATATAGCATTTAAGTTGAATTGTACTTAAGCCATTTATTGTTTAATAAAACTGTGGATATTTAAATAAAACTTTGGTGGGGGCTCTTTATAGGGGCTAGGGTTGAATGAGGTCCTATAATTATAAAGTTCATGAGGGTCATCAAGGCTAGTATAGAACATGGTTTTGCAGCTTTTTGTCGAGATACGAGTATATTAAACATAATTATAAACCTAAAAGCCCAATTTCGGGGGTTCAATTGTATGGGTCCTAGGTGAAATAATGGACCAATGTTAACTATTTTCAATATGCTTCTTCTACGGTACCATAAAATATCTTGTGCCAAATTTCATTATATTATCTCCAAAATTGCTACTTGTAGTTTGATTACAATGTTTAAGAGGATATTCGGGGGTTCAGTTGTATGGGGGCTCGGTGAAATAATGTACCGATGTTAAGCATTTTCAATAGGGTTCGTCTACAGTACCCCCGAAGATCATGTGCAAATTTCATTGAAATATCTCAAAAATTGCGACCTATAGTTTGATTTAATGGTTTACTGGCCCTACAGTAGTATGGGGAAGGGTTTATAAAAAACCGGTTTTGTCGGTTAACCGAGATCAAAAAACCGAAATGTACGGAAATCTATTAAATATACTTATTTTAGTTGCATGAGAATATTTTGCGAAATATTATGAATAGCAGAATAAGATATTTGCACTTTTTAGTTTAGCTATGTACAGTAATATATCATAATAAAGCAATCTTATACAGATCAGAAGCTGCAATTGATTAGTTATGTACATGGAAGTAGTCATTGGGGGGATAAATTGACCTTGCAATACATATATGATACTATTAATGTACGTACTAAATATGAGAAAAATAATAACAATATTTGTAAAAAAATATTTTCTGCAATCGCGGAAAAAATAATTAAAATTTGTGTTACAGTATTTCTGGTCCATAAACCGACTTAGTGAATTATAACGGGCATATAAACTCCAAAATAATTTAAAAATTTCTGAAATGGACCAAACTATTGTTCTGTATAATATAACCTATTTTAAAACCATTTAAAAGCAAACTTTTTACTTGTTTTCTGAAATTGTAAGTCTTTATTTAATATACATAAAATATTTTTAACATATCCTAACTTTTGTTAACGGACAATAACATTTAAAATTTTGTATACAAAATTTTTAAAAATGTGATTTCTTGTCAAAAAAAACATACTTTTTTGTAATTAAATTAAATTAAAAACCGGAAAACTTGGTTAACCGGAAATCGATGTTGTCTAAAAACCGGTTCATAAACCGAAATATGCAATAAAAACCGGTTTTTCGGTTAACCGGTTTATAAACACTAGTATGGGGGCAGGTGAAATAATCGACCGATCTTAACCATTTTCAATAGGCTTCGTCTCTGGGACAATTACCTTCAAAATTGCAACCTGTAGTATGATTACAAGGTTTACATAGACGGACACACGGACGGACATAGCTAAATCGACTCAAAAATGATTTATGTAAAGATGTTCAATTATAAAAACAACTTTGTCAATAACAAGTATGAGTTTATGATCGGACATTACCGACCAGTCAGAATGTTAAAATTGTGTATTATTTTTAAAAAAATAAAGTATTTTATTTGTTTTTAGTAGAAAATGTTTACTTATTGTTGACAAAAAAAGAGATTTCATAAAAGAGGGCTCATAGGGGTAAATATGGGCCTATCTTATAAATATTCGTAGATTAAGGGTAGATATACAAACCTGCGGATGCGGTTGCGTTTTCTGGTTCCCAGAGAAAATGTAAATTTAATGGAGTGCGGCTACGGTTGCGGATTTTGTAGCCAGTTTATTTATTCATCACATGGCAACTCTAAATGTAAATGAGAGAATATTCGCAAACAAATTAAAATAAATTTTAATTTGGTACGGATTTCTTTAACGATTTAAGTTGTCAAGACTAAATATAACAAGTAAGACTTCTATATTCGGCTGTGTCGTATCTTATATACACCTCACCATGGTGTGTTAAAAAAAAGTCGGTATCGAAAACTCTTTTTTCAAATCACTTACTTCGCTTACTTCAATATATAGAAAATTCAAAAAGTACCATAAAACTCATTATAGAAAACTCAAAAAGTACCTTTTGAAAAAAAGTACCAAAAAGTTACCTTTTTTCCGGTTCTACCTAATTTCGACTCTACATACAAATTTCATGTTTCTGGGTTCATTATTATAGAAAACTCAAAAAGTACCTTTTGAAAAACGAAAAAGTACCAAAAATACCATTTTATGTGTTCTCACCTAATTCCGAATTATTTCTAAGTTCAATATTATAAAAAATTAAACATTATCTTTTGTATATATTCTTACCTAATCAAGGTCCTACATGCTAAATTTCATATTTCTAGATTCAATATTATAGAAAATTCAAAAAGTACCTTTTGTAGACGAAAAAGTACCAAAAAGTGCCCTTTAATGTGTTCTCGACTAATCCCGGCTCTACATACTTAATTTCATGTTACGTTCATAACAACGTAACGTAATGTTCTTTACTTTGTGCAAGCGAATTCAGTTAAGGTGGTGGCAGTTTTGCAACAACAACATTTTACATGTATTTTGTTTTTGCATTTGGTTTACGTAGATGTCAGTACGGCGAACTTACATAGTGTAATTAATTTGTTAACATTTAATATATTTCAAAATTAAGCTATAGCGTAGAAGTCAGCTGCCGCCAGCCGGGTAAATACTTCATATGCGTTTCTTAATATTAAGTGTTCCGGAAGAGATTTTATTTAGTTAATCACGCTATCTACACAATTTTAATATAAAATGTAAAACAGTATTATGTAATATGTTAACATTTAATAGAAAAATTTTTTTTCTTAAATAACATATTTGTATACATACCAAATATGCCATTTTTTAAATAAAATTATATTTTTTACGATATAATTCAAAATATTAACGAAGTTTTTATCCGTTTAACGGGCATTTTTAAATATAAAAATGTAAACAATAACACCTTATATGAATTCGCTTTGTGTTTATAAACACGAATTAAAACAAGTATGAATTTATAGTCGTACATTGCCGACCATATGATACCCTACACCAGTCAGTATATTAAAATTGTGGTATTTTTTTATATAAAGCATTTAATTTATTTTATTGTGAAATTGTTTACTTATTGTTGACAAAAAAGGGATTTTCTACAAGAGGGCTCATAGGGGAGAAGGTGTAAATATGGGCCTATTCTTATAAATTTTGGTAAATGAATTTACGTCTACTTCAACTCATTTATGTAGATTTTGATCGTTTTATTAGTAATTATAAGTTAATTTTTAATATATTGCAAATATATTCTTCAAATTATATAAAAATGGATGTTTTGAAGTCAAAAAGTTTTTGGCAAATCAACGAATCTATGAAAACCTATTTTCAAACATAAATGATATTTATATTGGAGTTGCTGCATATGAATCATTAACTCAGATATCTGCATCAGAAAAAACAATCATTCTTCAAGATTGTAGAGAATTTTACATGGAGGAAATTCGTCAAATAAAATCAAGTTTTGTTTTTAGTGATCAAATTTATTCTGTTGTAGATATTGTTAATCCAAAAGTTGCTCAGTCTTTTAAACCAAAGACATTATCCCTATTAAAAAAAAAAGATTTCCGTCATTCGACACAGATATACAACAACTTGATAATGAGTGGCGATAGCATGCTCTATTAGACTTTGAAAAATTTCAACTTAATGCAAGTCTAGAACCAGAAGTATACTGGCCTTAAGTTTTTAAATTAAAAAAATCTTTAGAAGAATGTTTCCCAATGTACAGAAAGTAATTCAGTTTTTTTTTAATAATACCCTTTTCAAATGCTTCTGCTGAAAGAATTTTTAGTAATTTAAGAAATTGCAAAACTGATTTAAGAAATAGAATTTTCTGAAACAATTGCATATTTTTATACCCTTCACCTTCGTGAGAAGGGTATATAAAGTTTGTCATTCCGTTTGTAATTTCTATAATATAATTTTCCGACCCTGTAAAGTATATATATTCTGGATCCTTATAGATAGCGGAGTCGATTAAGCCATGTCCGTCTGTCTCTCTGTTGAAATCAGTTTTTAGAGGACCCCAGATATCGGCGAGATCCGAATCTTCAATAATTCTATAAACATGCTTTCGAGAAGATCGCGATTTAAAATCAGCAAAATAACGGAAAAAACGGTCGGTAAATAACGGAGATATGAGCAAAAATACGAGACAACCTCTGAAAATTTCATCAAAAAATTGTTATAAAAGCAACAACAACACTGATATAGAAAAAGATTTACACGTGTGTGTGTAGATGTATTTGGTTTTATACAGCTGTGAATTTTTTTGTATGTTTGGAATCCAAACATACAAAAAATACACAGCAAAAAAATATGATTTGCATTTTTTGTTAAAGTAAAATAATTTTCCCATAGATATATATATATATATATTATATATATATATATATATATATATATATATATATATAATATATATATATATATATATATATATATATATATATATATATATACATATATAATAATATATATATATAATATATATATATATATATATTATATAATATATATATATATATATATATATATATATATTTATATTTTGTTTATAAATGAATTAATTATAATTATTTAAATATTCGTATAGAAAATATATGTATATGATTTATTTTTGTTTCATTGTTTTTTGTGTTTAAATACATATTAAAAAAGGGCATGTGTAATTGTTTTTTAAATGTGTAATTTAGGAGTCGATCAAGTGTAGCTTTCAAATTTTATTGTGGCAACACTGTTTATGAGCCAATCCTCATAAAACTTTGGAAAGAGATTTATGTGCAAAGTTTCTCTCTAGGTGTTCCTGTTTGGACTCTATAGTGTTTTTGTTGTTCTTGTGTTTGGTCTACAATCAAATAGTACCACTAACCTTCGTGTAAATTTCATCAACATTGTTTTAGTATGGTCACTTGAAATGAAATTGATCATACACAAATTTAGTTCTTTTTTAAAATCAAAGAACTGTTTGGTACTTTCACGCTTTTCAAAAGGTACTTTTTGAATTTTATATAATAAGTAACTCCAGTAACTTAACGATAGAGTACTTAAAAAAAAAATATTCTAAAAAATACAAGAAAAATTTACACAAAATCGCTAAAAAGAGACACTCACTATATTATTTTAAATCCCCTGTATTGACAATATTAGTTTTGTTATTTCACAACAAACAAACTCTTTAAAAAAAATTATAATAAATGATTCATAATAAATCTCACATTTCGATCGGAATGGTTTCAATTCCATATTATTAATTCCTGTGATTTTATTTTATCTTTTCCAAATTCAGAATTATGTACTTAGCTCCCAAAAAATATATATTTTTTAATTTGATTCTGTTTATTATTATTGAAACTTTAATAGCAAACATAATTACATTGAATTGTACTTATTGAACTAAAAGTGGTTTCATTCTGAAAGAGTTATCGTTCTCCTTTTTCTGATGAAGCAAAAATACAGAAATAATTCCACTTTCGATCAGGATGGAATGTCTTTAAAAGGGACTTTCTGTTTATACACACCATCAAAAAAGATGATTTTGTCATTTCATTTGTAACACATCGAATGCACGATAGAGTCCAAACGGAGCAAAAAGGTTGAAATTTTACACAAATATTCCCTATATGTAAGGTTTGTTTGGTATTGAAAATGTGCAATATCGGTTCACGTTTTCGTTTAGCCCCATACAATTGGTCTCCCGAAAAACATATTTAACAGCCATAACTGTTTTAAAAATGCGAGTATAGCAATGAAATTCGACTGAAAAAAGTTTTATATATAGCAAACTCACTCTTCAAAATTTTATGAGCATCGATCCATATTCCCCTCATATATGGTCCCCTAGCGCCTATTGCTGGCTTAAAAATATGAAATCACCTCTGATATGTACCGAATTTTAGGAGGATCGGTTCATAATTAATCCAAACATTCCACTTACTGCATACGGTTTGATGGTGGGTAAATAAGATTCGGCATAGTCGAATATAACACTCTTACTTGTTAGTTTTCCAAGAGGTATTTTTCAATTTTTATACCCTACACCACTTTATTGGGAGGTTTGTGCTGATGTATGTAAAGCATTGAAATATAGGGTCCATACAAACCTTAAAGTATAACAATAGGCTCTGAATTGTCGATATACCCATCCGTCAATGTTAACCTTGTAAACCCATATGTACCAAAATTTGCACAACTTTATTTGTCTGAATGTTACTTGTGATTTTTTTAATGAACGGGCTCCATTTGTCCCCAGTTTTTTCGAGTTTCTTAAAATTCTTTCTTCGATAATCAATTGGTAATATTGGTAACTAAAATTTCTAGATTCTAAAATTAACGGTTTGGGCTGTGCGATGATTAATGAATCAGTCAATGAGTCACATAAGGCTTTAATATATGTAGATGGTAATTTGTTATGAATAAGGGGTTGAAAATGTATAACATGTGTAATAAGAGAGAAAATAAATTTAACTTAAAAAACAAAAGTTGGTAACATTTAGGTTTTATCACTACTATAGTGTTACATAAATACTTTTATAATGAAGTTTAAAATAGTACCAGAAAATTTTTAAAAATTCGGGAAACGTATTTATTTTTGACGTTCAAAAATTTATTAAAACTATATATATATATTAAAAAATGTACCAATTTTTTTAAAAAAGTTTCGAAAAGATTTCTAAAACCCTTTAATGTAAATAGAATTGACTGAAATTTTTACTTGCATGGTTATTTGTTTAACAGACGTTGACAGTAGAGGAATGTTCTAATGGAAAAGTTTTTACCCAGTTAGTTCTCTATAGTGTCAAATTTAGGAAAAGTACCAGACAAGTATAATTTTTTTTATATAAAAAAGGATCAATTTTACCCAAGTAAAAGGTTTTTTAAAGCTCAGGAATTAAAATAATTCTTACATAGTTTTTTTTAATTTAATTTTGCAAATGTTAAAACACGTGCTATTTTTATACGCTCCAAATTTGACCCTGTGTAACTCCGACAGTTCTGTACCAATAGAGGTGAATAGTTGTGTCTTGCCTACTATCCAATTGTACTAACCATGGCGTAAATAAAAAATTAACCAAATTCACTATTTTTCTAAGCAATCGAAGAAATTATGTTATTTCCTAATTCTTAAATAGTTTTCGCATAAAATATAATTCGTTGAATTATCTTGAAAATTATAACAATCGATCCAAAATTATATAACATTCGTAACATATTAAAATAAAAAATATTGGGCAATTTCCAGTCAAGTGAACCAATCTATTCTGGAGTTAAAAATTATTTTTTTATAGTTATCCCACTCTCATTCCATTATGGGACTATAAAGCCCTTAAAAGATATTGTATAACCTTTCACCTGAGTTTTTGAAACAAAAAAATAAAAAAATTTAAAACAATGAGGAAACACCTATCTGATCTTCGTTGGACAATTTTAGTTTGGACCAATAGGTGAAAAATTACACTCATTTCAATAAAATGACCAAAATGTTCAATTTTGACATCCTCTTCGACAGTAAAAATTTGATTAGCATTTTTTAGTTGGGTCAGTTGACATGAAATTGCTCATACATAAATTTAGTACTTTTGTGAAATCAAAAAACTTTGTGGTACTTTCGCGCTCTTCAAAAGTTACTTTTTGAATTTTCTATAATAGGTCTGTTCGCGTACTTTAAAAAAGGAATCTTCCAATCTGTGTTAGTCAGAAATGTTATTTCCGGAATAACATCACTTTCAAGATACTTGGATCTACGAATGCCTAGCAGTTGCAAAGAAAGTGCTCCAGAGTTTCCCTATCACATGGAGAGCGCTTCCATTCGTCTGAATCCGCACGTCCAATTTTGCGTAGATGTCCTCGTAATCCTGTATGCCCATTTAGAATACGTAACAGCATACTGTGGGATTCTCTCGCCCACATTTTTAATTGAGCTTTTGTTGTGTCGAATGGTTTTGCGTTTGTCAAGTTAACTGAATCGAGTTCCCTTCCTTTTAAAGGTATTATATTCGCCCTTTCGTTACCGACTATTCCTTGCCACTGTGAGAGTATATTTTTTTCTTGGACCAGCACTCAGGGGGTGACCCCAATTCATGCAGTGCATTATGCTGGAACTAGAAAAATAGGTTATAGGAGGGAGGATAGAGGGAGTAGTGTTTGTGGACATTTGATTTAAACCTTTTAAAATCGAAAGTAGCGGGGAATACTTCTGCAGGCAGTTTGTTCCACATACGAACAGTGCGGCTGAAAAATGAATTTTCCCTGTAATGTGTTGTGCGGTCCACTGGCCAATCGACAACAAATTGGTGTGTTCTTGAAAACAGTCGTATGCTACGTAAAAATATACGAGTATCGGGAACAAGTTTCATAATTTCAGAGGAACACATTCCATTATAGTATCGATAGAACAGTGAAATACACCCCACATTGCGACGGTGCTCCAATGAAAAAATAGAGTTGGATACCATCTCTTGTACGCGCTCGAGTAGCTCCAAAATGGATTTCGAAGCTCCGGCCCATACATGGGAGTTGTCGGATATATGTGGTGTAAATAGTGAGAAAATTAGATGGAGTGAAATATGTCTTACACCGTTTCAAAATACCGAGACACTTGAATGCTTTTTACGACAGTTGGAAAATGTGTTTAGTCCATCGGACATCGCACTGTATTTTCATGCCCAGAACATCAAGAGTTTCTGATTCCTTAATATTTACACCACCCATAAATATAGATGAACTAACATTATCTGCCACACGTTTATGTGTTAAAAAACAACATTGAGTTTGCGGGCGTTAAAATCGACTCTGTTTACACGACCCCATTCAGAGATTTTTATCAAGTCGTGATTAAGCGATTCATTCATATTGCCCCTCATTGTCCAAATCTCTAGAGGGCTTGGCCTAAATATTGTGAATGAATAGGAAATGGCGGATATTAGGTTGTCATCGCAAAAGAGTAATAGAGTTTGAAGAGATTCCATCTATAACAACTCGTATAGTGCGAGCAATGGGAAGTTATTTCCGACACCAAATGCAGTATGTTTTGATACAAGTGCACCATGCCACACTCTATCAAACGCCTTGGAAATATCTAGAGCTACCATTTTACTTTCGCCAAAATGGTGAATGGAATGACACTATTTTTCCAAAAGGAATGCCAGAAGGTCTCCCGTAGAGCGACCTCTACTAAAGCCATACTGGCGGTCGTTAAGTAAATTGTTGGTCTCTAGATATTTGACAAGATGGAAATTAACTATACTTTCCATAACTTTTGAAAGTGCAGAAGTGCAATTGGGCGATAATTTTCAGGGTTATTAGCCTATCCCTTTTTAGGAATTGGCGTGACATTAGCAATCTTCCAGCATGTAGGAAATTTAACGGCACGGTATAGGATGCTGAAAAGATTAGCTAATGGACGTCGAAGCGTCGAAGAGTACTGCTTCAAGACCAGTGCCGGTATGCTATCAGTTCCAGGAGACTGAGATCCGCAAAAACCCTTTTAACGGCACGCACTCGGAAGAATATATTAGGCATAGTTAGTGATACCCTTTCGAGCTCGGGCAGTGGTTGATCACTTTCAGGTAAGCAAAAATTACTGGCGAATAGCTCAGCTAAAAGGATTGCTTTATCAACCGGGTTGGTGAATGTTTGATCGTCCCTGAAAAGCGTCGGAATTGAAGAACTAGCATTATCCTTTACACTTTTTACGAACGACCAAAAGGTTTTGTTGCCTCTAGAAGCAGCAAGAACCTTAGCACGAAGGCTCTGCTCGTATAGAACTTTTTCGCGTCTAAGTACTCTGGCACACGAAGACCTCGCCTTTTTGCGCAGCGTGTCAGTTTGGGCGTTTTTATTATTGCGCCAAATTCTAAAAGCTGCGTCTGATTGTACTTTTGCACTTCTGATTAAATTAAGAATTTTGCCTAGGTCAAATCAACGATTTTTTTTGAGGGAATAATTGTTTTCATTCCCATCATAATTATATTTTCAACCATTTTCGCCATGGCATTGACATTATCGTCTAGGAAACAAAGTTTCCAATTTTCGTTGAGCTTAGCCCAACAAGCCTTTCGCTGGTTAAAATTATGGTTATAGTCTAAATATATTATAGTTATTGTAACAATTTTAAAATATCATATTATGATTAAAATCACATAAAAAATTTTATCATAATATTTTTTTATTTACCATAATATTGTTTGTTATACATGACTATATTATGATCCAATGTGATCAAAATATATTTTTAACGATATGTATTCGAAATCAAATTTATTTTGATTACTGCATCAGTACAATTACAGTTTATAAAAAAGTAAACACCTACATTACTCAAACCGATTTACAAATTTCGATTTGATTCCCAAAAACATAACTACATTATTCTATACAAAGTGAAATACTTATACATATAATGCACAGTGGGGCAGAATGGAAATTTTTTGGAAATAAATCTGGCATTTCTAAACGGCTGATCCGATCGGGATCCTTGGCGTGAGCGTAGCCAAGGAGTATTCGAGTTTAAGTTTTGAAGATGAACGCCGCAGATGCCCCAGGGACGGAGCTGTGGCGGCTCAAAGTAAGATACCTACGACATGTAAAATTTTTAAACTCGTGCCATTTTTTTGTTTTTCACCCAAATACAAAGATTTTTATATTTTCTGAAAGCGCTTGACGAAATCTTGAAAAAACATGCTTGGACATACTACTTATCTCTTACAATACCCGAGTTATAGGCATTTAAAAATTTAGTGATACAAAATTTACCATACCTTGGTCCGCCTTTTTTTGAATACCGGGCGTAATTTTGGACCAAATGGACTCAATTTTTTCTTGTTAGTTAGACAACAAAATTTTCAATAATATACAAAAAATTTCATATCAATATCATTTACAGATCCAAAAATATACGTTTTTTAATTTAAAAATTCAAAAAATTTTAGATTTTTGCGTTTTTTTGGCCCAAAATGTGTCTTAACTCTTTTATTAATAAAATAAAATTTTCTTTAACAACATATAACAATTTTATAGTTTTCTAAAAGGTATCTTTACGCAGAACGCTTTGGCGTAAAAAACTTGTCCTATTTTTTGAAAATGTTGCCAATGCGTCCTTCCGAATATGACCTATTTTTTATCAAAACTTCAACTTTGGGCGACATGTTCTAAAATCCCAAAGCTGGGATTAGAAAACTGAAAGCAGTTTTGGAAACCTCAATATGTTTTCTATTTACTCCAAAAGTATTTTCCCAGCCCTGAAAGAAATGTGGACCCTATGGGCAAAAATGTAAAAAATCCCATTTTTGGGATTTTCATTCCTATTTATGGGAATTGCGGGATGCCCTTTGACCTTTTCATTTTTTTTTTTTTGCATTTTCTTATATGAAATGACAAATTTAACAAGCGTTGAAGATTTCATTGAGTTTTGTTCATAAATAAAGATTTTGTCATATATTACATATTTGTTAATGTCACAGTTAAATACAAACTTAAATAGTCGCTATCTTAAAATCAAACTAACCAAATCTGCTTGCAAAGAAGGTCCTACAAATAAACAGTCATTCAAACTTTTACCATTTGAGGTCCTTTTCGGGGCGTTAAACACCACTCTAAGTCTGGTGGTTTTACTTTCCGGTTTAAAACTGAAAGATGTGGCAAATAGCAAGAGTAAGTAACGATCGTATTTCCAGTACCTTCCATTTTCTTAAACTGTTTCAACACTATTGTCCTCGAGATTCCTAAATTAATTTCCTGAGGAAACTCAGGATTAAAGATTAATGATACTACATATCTTCCCTCTGAATCCCGAAACGTAGTTCTCCTACACATATTATCGGAATGCGACCGCATTTTCCTTTTTGGTGGCTGTTCCAACTCCCAAAACTCATTTAAATTATCCTCTTGCAAAAATGAGATTACATTGAAAGAATCTTTTGGCGAAATGTTAACGTATGTTAAAATTTTGATTTTTTTAAATAAAGCATTTAATTTGTTTTATTGTGGAATATTTTTACTTTTGTTGACAAAAACCAAGATTTTCTACAAGAGGCCTCATAGGGGAGAAGGGGTAAATATGGGCCTATCCTTATAAATTTCGGTGGATGATTTTACGTCTACTACAAAGTCATTTATGTAGATTTTAATCGTTTTATAAGTAACTATAAGTTAATTTTGACCTTCAAGTCATTTTCTAAAGGGGAGTCTGTATGGAGGCTAGGGGTCAAATGAGGCCCGATCGCAATAAAAATTAGTATTGTCATTTATTGTTCTATAAAACTAATTTTTGGTGATTTTTGTTGACATTATAAAACATTTAACATACTTATGAGCCTAAGGCCCGGGGGGTACGGTTGTATGGGGGCTAGGAGAAATAATGGACCGATTTCAACCATTTTCAATAGCGATCGTCTTTTGAACCAAAAAAGTGTATGTGACAAATTTCATCAAATTGTCTTGAAATTGCGACCTGTAGCGTGCGCACAAGGTTTACATGGACACACAGACAGAAAGACGGACGGACATAGCTAAATCGACTCAGAAAGTAATTCTGAGTTTATATGGTCTAAAGCAAGCGCCGAGATACTGGCATACGCGTAATGATACATTTTTAGAAAAGCTGAAGTTTAAGCCAAGTTCGGCAGTCTTTACATTAGGCAGAAGAATGGAAGAAGTCGATTATTGCTCTTTATGTAGATGATGGCTTAGTCGCAGCTTCGGATTATAACGATTTAGAAGAATTTTTAAAAGTATTAAAATCCGAATTTAATATTGTTGTTATGGATGCAAACTATTTTCTTGGTCTAGAAATTGTGAAAAATAATGATCACATAAAAAATCATCAAAAAGCCTATGCTACAAAAATACTCGAAAGATTCAAATTTTCAGAATGTCGCCCAGTTTCATCACCAATGGCAAAATCGAATAATGAAGTGAAATCAGGGAAAGTTGTCTGTGATTTCCCATATCGTCAAGCTGTAGGTGCTCTTATGTATCTTATACTGGGAACAAGGCCTGATCTTGCATATAGTGTTGGGTTTTTATCAAGATCCCTAGAAAATCCTACTGTTGAAGATATTCAAAGAGTAAAGCGAGTTTTCAGATATATCGCCGTCACAATAAATTTTGGTATAATTTACAAAAGACAAGGTCCAAAGAAGCTAAGTTGTTATAGTGATGCTGATTTTGGTGGTTGTACAAATACTGGTCGTTCAACATCTGGTGTTGTTGTTTCATAAGCAGGTGGACCAATCTCGTGGTTAAGCCAGAGACAACCAATGGTGTCGACTTCAACAACAGAGACAGAAATAGTAGCTGCAAACGAGGGTACAAAAGAAATAATTTGGTTAAAAACACTTTTAAATGATTTAATCAACTTCCTGTAATTCATATTGATAACACTGCTGCAATATGATTAGCACAAAACCCGGAGTTTCATAAACGAACTAAGCATATTGCTTTGAAGCATTTTTTCATTAGAGAAAAAGTTAATGACGGTCATTTAAATGTTTCTTAAGTGTCAACAGAAAATCAAGTGGCTAATATGATGACAAAACCTTTGCCTAAACTCGATTGCAACATTTACGAAACTGTTTCAATATTAATTAATTATGTTAAATATTGTTGAGATTGCAGGTCTGATAGCGGGGAGTTGGCATGTTCTTCCTGGATGTTCCAAGCAGTAGTGGCTCGTTTTGCACTATCGTTTTTGTTGATCCTTGCTTTGTTTTGCTTGCATAGATTTTTTGTTTCCAGTTTATTTATTTGTTTCTGTTTTACTTAGGTTTGTTTTTTCTTGTTGATTGTATGTAGTTTTATTTAATTCTTATGGTCTGTGATTTGTTGTTCATTGTTTTTATTGGCTGGCATTATGTTTTGTCTTTCAATGTCTAAATGTGCATGGTTTTGTTTATCTGTCATAAACGTTAAAATGTGGAATGTAAACCTAACAGGGTGATTCAAGATTAATCAAAATCACTACGCAATTAGAAGCAAAAATTAAGAGAAGGATATTCTCTAAAGAAAAAAGGCAACTTTTCAAGGCTGCGCAGAGAGTACATTGACCTGAAACTCTCTTGATGTACATTATATTTTTTTTTTTTTTTTGGTAGAAAATACGTTATTTTTTAATAGTATTTGTTTTTTACACAAAAATTCAGTTACTTTTCTTGTGTGAACTTTTTAAGGAAAAATCAAGATTACGAAAATCATAAGCAAGAGAGTTAACAAATAATTGCTACCGAGAAAACGTTGGATTATTAAAAAATAATAAGACAAATTTTAAATTTTATAGAATAAAAGAAAAATTAATTTGTGCCACTGAAATAGAAAGCCAAGCAGCTAGGATAATTCTCCAGAAGCCTGCGAATACACGGCCATATCATCTCACAGGACACACAATTGGAACTAGAATAATCAAATTTTATAGAAAAAGATAGTAATACAGAAAGATAATACCGTGTATGTCTAAGTAGAAATATATTGGTAGCCGGTAATTTCTGAATGGAATTCGCCATCTAGTTGTAGAAATCCGAGGATAAGTTCTATTCACAAGATAAATAAGTCGGAGCAAGAACCTTGGTTAAGAACCTAAACCTAAAATATACATAGGATCCACACAATTAAAACAGAGTTTAAATATTAGTAAATGCTTTTATATTTTTATTTTTGACTCTGCAATAAATATGCATTTACCTCATATTTAAAAAATGGTTCTGTTCAAAATATTTCTAGTATTTTTGCTAAAAATATTTACGTTTATATGTATGTATATTATGGGAGAAATGTATGCATGAAATAACCAAATTTTAATTAGAAAATTTTTGAATTATTGAATGTATGTTATTTATTAAATTTATAATTTTTATGTGGAGTATTAAAATGTATGTATTTGTATTTATTGTAAAAGGTAATATAATTAGAAAAAGTATATAAATACTTAGAGGATCATGTGAATGTAAAAATATATTCAAATATATACATATTTGAATATATTTTTTACAGGATATATTTAAACATATTTGTTCAATTCACAATCCATAATTAGCAAAAAACAAAGATACCTGATTTTGCATCTTTCAGCAAAAGATTTTTAATTCTATTTAATTTTAGGCTCTTTTATAAATATTTTTTCCTTTTTTACCAAATACTTATGTGTTCATGATTAAATTTTTTATATTTTAAAATTTTACGAGTTCTAATGTTTATGAATTTAAAATTTGTATCAGATTACATTTGAAAGCTTGTAATAAAAAACAACAACAAAATTTAAATTTTTTTCAGGAGATTGTTTTATACAAATTTGGAAAATTAATTTAAAAAATATAAAAAAATAATTTGTTCATATGAAATGTAATTTATATATATATATTACAAAATTCAATAGAAAATTTGGGTTTTTTATCTCTTTTGTTTATTTTCTATCCTTTTCTATCCTTTTTGTGCGACTTTCCAAAATTTTCCAACGGTAACGCTGCACCTCACACATATTATTTTGTGTGTGTGTTGTTTTAAGCGAAAATAAAATGAGTTGAAATAATTATCATTTGGTTTATAACATTACACAGTGGGGCAGAATGGAAATTTTTTGGAAATAAATCTGGCATTTCTAAACGGCTGATCCGATCGGGATAAAATTTGGCGTGAGCGTAGCCAAGGAGTATTCGAGTTTAAGTTTTGAAGATGAACCCCGCAGATGCCCCAGGGACGGAGCTGTGGCGGCTCAAAGTAGGGTACCTACGACATGTAAAATTTTTAAACTCGTGCCATTTTTTTTGTTTTTCACCCAAATACAAACATTTATATTTTCTGAAAGCGCTTGACGAAATCTTGAAAAAACATGCTTGGACATACTACTTATCTCTTACAATATCCGAGTTATAGGCATTTAAAAATTTAGTGATACAAAATTTATCATACCTTGGTCCGCCTTTTTTTGAATATCGGGCGTAATTTTGGACCAAATGGACTCAATTTTGTTTGTTTGTTAGACAAAATTTCCAATAATATACAAAAAAATTCATATCAATATCATTTACAGATCCAAAAATATACGTTTTTTAATTTAAAAATTCAAAAAATTTTAGATTTTTGCCGTTTTTTTGCCCAAAATGTGTCTTAACTCTTTTTTTAATAAAATAAAATTTTCTTTAACAACATATAACAATTTTATAGTTTTCTAAAAGGTATCTTTACGCAGAACGCTTTGGCGTAAAAAACTTGTCCTATTATTTGAAAATGTTGCCACTGCGTCCTTCCGAATATGACCTATTTTTTATCAAAACTTCAACTTTGGGCGACATGTTCTAAAATCCCAAAGCTGGGATTAGAAAACTGAAAGCAGTTTTGGAAACCTCAATATGTTTTCTATTACTCCAAAAGTATTTTACCAGCCCTGAAAGAAATGTGGACCCTATGGGAAAAATGTAAAAAATCCATTTTTTGGATTTTCATTCCTATTTTTGGAATTGCGGGATGCCCTTTGACCTTTTCAATTTTTTTTTGCATTTTCTTATTTGAAATGACAAATTTAACAAGCGTTGAAGATTTCATTGAGTTTTGTTCATAAATAAAGATTTTGTCATATATTACATATTTGTTAAATTTCTAAAACTATGATTTATATCAAAATTTTAATAGCATCGCAGATAGCTACAACAATTTAGTCCATATTTATCCCTTAATATCTTTTTTTAGTTAGATATGGAAATTCTCGACCCTTCACAAAAATTTTCAAGCCAATATCTCAATTACATTCAAAAATATGTTCATTTAAACCTGTATCCTTTAATTTCATATTTTTCATATTTTAGTATTAAATATGACAGAACATGTTTAAATCTTATATTTACAAACAAATGCTTATCCTTATAATTGAAAGGTCCTATTATGCTTAAATTTTCAGAAATTTATAACTATTTTTTACCTAAATTTTTTTGACAGATCATTTCGTTCTGTTTCGTTTATGATCATGTAGGTAAAAATATACAGGTAATGATAATTTCGATTCATTCACTAATAAGAAATATCAATAACTGAATTACAGGTTATAGTAATATAGTCCGAAATGTTAATAGGTAGACAGTAGTAATTTTTTACTTTGGAATACCTGTATTCGTTTCGTCTATTGACACCCATAAATATTCGTTTTTTAATGATTTCTTAATATCATTAATACATTTTGCATAAAGCCGATCAACATGTTTTGATCGGAGCGTCGATTGTTTCGCACTTTTTACGTGTTGCTTTATTAAAAATGATCGTTCCGCTGACATAGATTTGTTGCAAATTGTGCAAAGAAGTACTTTTCCGTCCGTTTTGAAATCAGAATTTTCCTTCACAATTTGTCGTAATTTTGACCTTTTGTTTGGGCATTTTCTAAAAAATTTAAACAATTAATAACCACTAATTGATTTATGCGAAATTACTTACATGTTTATTAAATGTTTCATCCAAATAAAGATATAAAGATATACATACATAAATATATTCACTATTTTTTTTCGCGACTAACGGTTTATTAAGAAATTGAATTTACACCAAACAATTATTTTTTATTCTGACAGGTTATTAACAGTTGCAAAAAAAAGGAACATGGTGAATTGGTACAACAATAACCAAACATTTTTCGGTTGCTATGTCGGTTGTTTCATTTAAAATTTCAGTATTTAATAAAAATTTGTTTTTTCCAAACTCTTCGTTGGGACTCAGAACGCCAACTATAACATTACCAATATTTCTTCCCTGTTCATCCATCGTTTCGTCTATTGACACCCATAAATATTCGTTTTTTAATGATTTCTTAATATCATTAATACATTTTGCATAAAGCCGATCAACATGTTTTGATCGGAGCGTCGATTCTGATGGCGCCTTATCTGTATATTCTTCAAACAGTTGTTTGATGCACGTATTTCTCAACTTGTATAATGGAATATCTGCTGACACATAAGCTTCACATAATTTCTCTTGGAACAATACATCTTTTGAAATTTGAACCATCGCCTCCTCCAAAAAAGTTTGAATTTTCTTTGTCTATTCGTCGTTGCTTTAACTGGGCATGTTTCGCACTTTTTACGTGTTGCTTTATTAAAAATGATCGTTCCGCTGATATAGATTTGTTGCAAATTGTGCAAAGAAGTACTTTTCCGTCCGTTTTGAAATCAGAATTTTCCTTCACAATTTGTCGTAATTTTGACCTTTTGTTTGGGCATTTTCTAAAAAATTTAAACAATTAATAACCACTAATTGATTTATGCGAAATTACTTACATGTTTATTAAATGTTTCATCCAAATAAAGATATAAAGATATACATACATAAATATATTCACTATTTTTTCGCGACTAACGGTTTATTAAGAAATTCAATTTACACCAAACAATTATTTTTTATTCTGACAGGTTATTAACAGTTGCTTTTTAACAAAAACCTAACAGATAAAGTTATTACCAGGGCAACCAAAAATATGTAATGTCATATTTTTTCCTGTGCGTCGTATAGATATAAGAGATAGTTATTTATCCATTTCGGAAAATTTAATGAATTTTGGCATCGATTTGTTAGTGCATATTTTTGCATATTTTGGGTTTTAGAGCATTTTTTTGCATATTTTTTCATATTCTGCATATTTTTGCATATTTTACTCATAACTGTATATTTTTGAGTCATAATTTAATTTTAATCAAAAGTAAAAAAAAAAATAATTTTTTTTTAGTGATTTTTTAAACTTTAGGTGCTTTTATGAGAAAATGCAACACAATAACATTAATTCACCATGTTCCTTTTTTTGCAACTGTTAATAACCTGTCAGAATAAAAAATAATTGTTTGGTGTAAATTGAATTTCTTAATAAACCGTTAGTCGCGAAAAAAATAGTGAATATATTTATGTATGTATATCTTTATATCTTTATTTGGATGAAACATTTAATAAACATGTAAGTAATTTCGCATAAATCAATTAGTGGTTATTAATTGTTTAATTTTTTTAGAAAATGCCCAAACAAAAGGTCAAAATTAGGACAAATTGTGAAGGAAAATTCTGATTTCATAACGGACGGAAAAGTACTTCTTTGCACAATTTGCAACAAATCTATATCAGCGGAACGATCATTTTTAATAAAGCAACACGTAAAAAGTGCGAAACATGCCCAGTTAAAGCAAAGACGAATAGACAAAGAAAATTCAAACTTTTTTGGAGGAGGCGATGGTTCAAATTTCAAAAGATGTATTGTTCCAAGAGAAATTATGTGAAGCTTTTGTGTCAGCAGATATTCCATTATACAAGCTGAGAAATACGTGCATCAAACAACTGTTTGAAGAATTTACGGATAAGGCGCCATCAGAATCGACGCTCCGATCAAAACATGTTGATCGGCTTTATGCAAAATGTATTAATGATATTAAGAAATCATTAAAAAACGAATATTTATGGGTGTCAATAGACGAAACGATGGATGAACAGGGAAGAAATATTGGTAATGTTATAGTTGGCGTTCTGAGTCCCAACGAAGAGTTTGAAAAAAACAAATTTTTATTTAATACTGAAATTTTAAATAAAACAAACCATTCAACAATAGCCAAACTTTTTTACGATGCTATTAAAATATTAGATTCTAACTTTAAAAAAGAATTGGTTTTACTGTTTGTGACAGATGCAGCCCCATACATGATGAAAGCTGCGAAAGCTATTGGAACATTCTATCCAAAAATGATACATGTTACATGTTTAGCGCACGCTCTCCATCGAGTTTGTGAAACTATTCGAGATTCGTACGAAAATGTAGACAAATTAATTTCAAACGTAAAAAAAGTTTTTTTAAAAGCACCATGTAGAGTGGAAAAATTTATAGAAATTTATCCGGATCTTCCTCTTCCTCCTGAACCCATAACAACTCGTTGGGGTACATGGATTGAAGCTGTACATTATTATGCCAATCATTACGAACAAATTTTGGAAGTGTTAAATAGTTTAAAAAGAAGATTTAGTATTTATCGGATCTAATTATGGATTTATTTCAAATAATATTAAAAAGTTACGAACTAGTGGTATTTCCCTTAATGAACAAATTAAAGTACTAAACGACACAATTAAAAGAATTGACAATGTTCAAGACTGCGAAATAAAATATATTATTCAAAATAAATTTAAACGAGTTATTGAAAAGAACAAAGGCTTGGAAACTCTGCAAAATATTTGTTGCCTGTTAAAATGTGCTAAAGGTAAACCTACTTCTACTTAAGTACAACTTAAAAGATATTTTGGCATTTAAATATGCACCTCTAAATTCAGCAGATGTGGAGAGAAGTTTTTCCATGTACAAAAGTATTTTTAGAAGTAATAGACAAACTTTTTTACATGATAATTTGAGTAAGCATGTCATAATTTATTGTAACAACAACATGAATTAAATTACAACACATTTTTCTGTGAAAAAAATTATTTGTTCCTTAAGCAACAGCGAACAACCAAATAACAAAAACTCAATATTTTGATATGTATCTTAATTATTAAAATGCAACTAAATTTTCTGAAATATAAATTGAAACATATGTATGTACATATGTATGAAATACGATTGTTACACAAATCAGAATATAAGCATTTTATCAACAATCTTCATTAATGATTTCTGTATTTAATTTACTTTTTAATTATTTATTAATAAAATTTTGAATTTCAATAAAAAAAAATTAACTGCATTTTTTTTAAATTTTAAGAGCATATTTTTAATTTTTAAGTGCATATTATATGCGCATAAAACACTTTTTTGGTGCATATTTTTGGTTGCCCTGGTTATTACTATTGGTTATAAAATTCTAATGCAAAGCACCTGTGAAATTTTCAATAATTTATGTACAGTTTTTTAAATCAGTTTACTTTACAATAAAATTTAATATAAGCAAAAACTAAAAAAACGTTTTCTTTTACGAACGATCTTGAAGCATTCTACTTACTTGTTTATTTCTATTCTGGGTATTAAGTAGAGAGTTGATATGATTTTTAACCTTTTTGAAACAATAAACAGCACAAAATTTTATTATTTTTTGTTTTTTTTTTTCTACCCTACACCACTTTAGTGGTGTATGAATATTACGTCATATTCTCCATAACATCTAGAATCTAGATATTATTTCCTGAGTTTTGAGAAAACGCGCCATGAGTGCTTTAAATATAACATTTTACAATGTACAATTTCGTAGTAATATTTATATCGTAGCTAAGAGATACCATGCATTTCCTGGGAAAACTTCATCAAATTATATCAAAGGTGTTAACATTGAGGGACGGACACCATATCAACATTAACGTCCATTCCAACTTTAAAATGTATAAACATATTTTTAGCAAAAAAAAAAAATTGTACTTTGGATTGTAAGAAACCTTTAACTTAATACTCTCACAGAGGCAAGGTTCACATAATATGGGTACCAGCCCACTCGGGAGTAGTCTGTAAAGAAAGAGCAAATGTAATAGCTTTAAAGGGAAGGGAGCTCAAGGCAGTTAAACTGACAAACGCAAAACCATTCTACGCAACAAAAGTTGAACAAAAATATGGGTGAGAGAATCCTATAAGACCACTTGGAATAATGAAACAGTGGGTAGAACCACGAAAATCCCATGGGGTGTCCCTGATAAGAGCAAGACAAAAAATCTCCTCAAAATGAGCAAGTCTGAAGTTAGTATAATGTGTTAGTATAACGTGTTCTGAGTGGACACACAGGATTACGAGCACATTTATGCTAAATTGGACGTGCGAATTCAGACGTATGTAGAACATGTGGAGAGGACAGCGAAACTCTGGAGCACTTTCTTTGCCACTGCCTGGCAATCGTCGAAGATAGATCCAAGTATCTTCGAAGTGATGTTATTCCGGAAATAACATTACTGACTAACACTGATTGGAATAATTCATTCAGTTATTTTTTTTCATGATAAAGAGCGCACAACAGGCCCGATTGTGGCCTAGGTGCATTTTTTCGGATTTGATGTAGTACACATCCTCCTATCAACCTAACCTAAGTACTTTGAGATCCAAAAAAGTACTCTCTGAAATATTTTTTGATACTGAAACAAAATCTCTTTTGTTTTAAAACTGATAATTTATGTAATCCTTTCTTACGGTAAATTTTCAATCAAATATGTATAAACAAACAATCTTTATGTTAAAGGGTTAATTCATAAGCTTTGATACATAATATCAGGATACGGATATTAGGTATCGAATCGCGAGCGAGTTCTATTTAACGCTCCTTAAATTTTCAACAGTTATCGCGAGTTAAATTTCGTGGGAAAATGAAATATTTAAATCGCTCGAATTAAACTCGCAGTTTCTCTATTTTTATGGCTATACTGCAAATTTATTACTTTTTTTTATACCCTTCACCTTCGTGAGAAGGGTATATATAAGCTTGTCATTCCGTTTGTAATTTCTATTATATAATTTTCCAACCCCATAAAGTATATATATTCTGGATCCTTATAGGTAGCGGAGTTGATTTAGCTATGTCCGTCTGTCTATCCGTCTGTGTGTTTGTTGAAATCAGTTTTTAGAGGACCCCAGATATCGGCGAGATCCGAATCTTCAATAATTCTGTTAGACATGCTTTTGAGATCGCTATTTAAAATCAGCAAAATCGGTCGGTAAATATCGAGACAACCTCTGAAAATTGCATCAAAAATGTCATATTTTTTCATGCTTTGTTAAATAAGAAAAAGATGTACACGTGTGTGTCGATGTATTTGGTTTTTCAGCTGTGTATTTCGTTTTGTATGTTTGGATGCTGTTGGCGTCATTGAGTTGTGTATTTTGTTTTTGTTTTGTAGGTTGGTTTTATTGCGTTGTTTATTTTGTTTTTGTTTTTCTGTGTTTTTCCTTATGTATGTTAAGATGTTTGTTGGTTTAGATGCCTTGTGTATTTTGTTTTTTATTTCGTTTAGCGTTGTTGTTGTTCATTTTGTAAGTAAGTATTAAACAGGCGGAACAGTTTCTTCCGAACGGTATCACTTTTCATTCACTCAGATTGATATGATTAGATCAGGGATGGCAAAATTGGTACGATGGTACTTTTTTGATACTATTTGATGTTCAAAAGTACCGTGATACTCCCGAGTCTTATTTGATACTTTCAGGGGTACAATCTCAATTTCCGATTATCGTTTAACCGGTAGTAAATCTGTCTGTTAAAATAATTTTTTTTTGTATGGGAAGTTTCAATAAATCGTTTTGAAATAACAAAAGAATTAGAATATGGGGATAAAAGTTTCTTTAAAATTAAAAATACTTTTTAAAATATTTTTTGGCACTTCTTCTCGAAAATGCTTCAAATAAAAGTTGTAAGAAACAGCTACTAAATTACTCTTCAACTTTAGTAGCTGTTTCTCTTCAATATTATCAGACTAAATGTTTAAATAGTTGAAACCCTGAGACTATGTTAGTCGCTTCTATAAGATTAATCAGCTGGAGAAAATATTACTTCATATTTTCTCCATCACATCTGGAATCTGGGATATTATATCCTGAGTTTTGAGAAAACGCAATTTTATTCCCTTTTCGAGACTTTATATCAGCGCCATGAGTGATTTCAATATAACATTTTAAAAAGTACAATTTCGTTGTAATATTTGTATCGTAGCTATGAGATACCATGCATTTCCTGGGAAAACTTCATCAAATTATATCAAAGATGTTAACATTGAAGGACGGACACTACATCAACATATAGCGCCCATTCCAATTTAAAAGTGTATACATAAATATATTTCAGAAATTACAAACTTTTAGCATGTGGAGAATACAGTGAAACTCTGGAGCGTCGAAGTTAGATCCAAGTATCTTGGAAGTGATGTTATTCCGGAAATAACATTCCTGACTAACACTGATTGGAATAATTCATTCAGTTCCTTTTTTCATGATAAAGAGCGGCCGATTGTGGCTTAGGTGCATTTCTGTAGGAACCAAGATCGTTCTGCAAATTTTACGGAGATCGGTCTATAATTGACGCTACCCCCATATAAGGCCTCTTCAGAAAATTACTTTAAAGCTCAGTACTGGCTTAAAAATACTAGTAAATTTATGAAATTCGACATAAACTAGTTTCGTGTAAGGTAATATCTCTATCTCTTCTATAGGAACCGAAATCTCTCCATCAATTTTTATGAGGATCAGTCCATAATAACACCACCCCATATAAATTCCGCCCCAGAATTTGAAATGAAATGACGCGAAAAATACAAATACCGCAATGCAATTCGACATAAAAAAATTTTGATTTAAAATCTCTCTACCATATTTTATGACTTTAATGCTCCTTAATGGCTTCAAAATACAAGTGGATCGATGAAATTTTAAACAAATAAGGAACTTAAATCATTCTACAGGCTTTTATGAGAATTGGTCCATATATGTCAATAGTAAAACCCCCATTAATGGATCCTTTCAAATGTTACACTAAATGTTCTCATTAATATCGATATATAATAATAAAATAATCAAAATATCAAAGTTCATTTATATGGCAGTGATTTGATGGTGGGTATAAAAGATTCGATATGGCCGAATATAACACTTTAATTTGTTTAGGGTTTAATTTTATAATTTTAAATAGATGTACATATATAATGAACTCTATTTTTGTATATTATATATATGTAGTATGGTTTAATTTTAATAATTTTAAAAATAATCTATAAGATTTTATTATTTATTTATGCACCCTAAAAAAGTCAGGAATAATAGAAGCTTATAAATTATCATATATTATTAAAATTATAATAAATTATATATATAAAAATAGTCCTCATCAGACGTTGATCAGAATAGTCGGGCCATTTTCTTAACCTTGATCAGACTTTTGTAAGAACTGTCGGACATTTTATCAGACATTTATCTGACATCTATCAGATTTTCTTATATTTGATTAGACTTTCGTACGAAATGTCGAAAGAATGTCACACATGGTATCAAACATTTGTCCGACTTCAATCAGATTTGTCAAAAATTCCTTCAGAATTTCCCCAGAAATTTAATTCAGATTTCGTACCGAATTCTAAACGACAACCCTGCACCCGAATTTCCGAATTTAGACAAAGAGTTCCGAAATCCGAGCAACCTTTCATACGAATTCTGACGGAATTCGTAACGAAAAATTGTTTAGTGGGTTGGTTGAGGTTGTGCGCGAAAAGTTGGCAGTGTTATTGTAAATGAAGTTATATGAATATTTTTACAAAAAAAAAAAACATCATATATGTCAATTCCATACAATTGTATGTGACATTCGCACGCCTTCTGACAGTCTTCAACAGACTTCGTCTTTGATGTTACAAAAGATCATATACCAAATTTTGTTGAATTATGTTCAAAAATGCGGAAGTTATAAGGGTTTTATTTTTTCAGTCGTGGCTTCCCTTTTTCATGGAATTGCCCATATGTATTTTATTATGTTTTCTTTTATAACATTTAAATTCTTTTTTGCACTAAATGATCTTTCCACAGAAACATGTGTTGATGGAACTGATAAAACCATATATAGCAAATGTCCCATTTCATTATCAGATAACTTCTTCGTTTTTCAATATACCAAAATATTTGTGTCGAAGCGAACACTTTCTTTTTTTTTTGTTGTCTTATCCGCCTTGTAATTAGTAATTTTATTTTTGTCCATGCCCATCAATGTACATATGAAAACACATACAAATTTACATAAAAAGGTGAACATTTTTTTTTTAACACTTTTTTAGAATTAATTTTTTGTGATCGTCATAAAATATACGGCCAAATAACCACACATAATTATTTCCTAGTAATTATTTTTATTGCCATCATAAAACTTTTTCTTGCAAATAGACATTTGCTGATTTTCCGCTGACTTGAATTAAAATTGTGCTCGCGTGTTAAAAAATAAAACTTTAATATTAAAACGAGCGATATTAATAAAATAGCGATCGCAAGCGATATTTTGACCTACTCTGCTAGAAATATGAAATTAAGTATGTACCCAGTAAAATATTTTCAAATTTTGGTAATGAGTATTGTAGGATTGTAATTATTTAATACATTACTTGGTAATGAGTTCTCGTTACTAATAAAATAAATTGATTTTTTTGAATGGAATTTGTAGTCAATTGTCTAAAGTGTAGACATACACTATAGACAAGGATAAGGAATTAGTTAGTGTTTCTAACTGTAGTCGATTATGGAAGTTTTTAAAAAAAATGATGATATTTACATTTGTGTGAAACCATTCCAGATAGAATGGTGAACGGGGCATTAGGTAAGAGAATAGAATAGCAAATATGAAAAATAACTGTAAAACCAGTTTTAAATCCGGAAAAGTCGGGTTAGCAGATTTGTAACCAGTTATTTTTTGGTCGTCATCGAACAAAAAGAAAAAAGTTTTCTATAATAATGAACTTAGAAACATGAAATTATGTATGTAGAGACCTTACTTAGAAACATGAAATTATATATGTAGAGGCCGGATAAGATGGAAACAAATCGATGGGAATTTTTTGATGCTTTTTCGTTCTTCAAAAGGTACTTTTTGAATTTCCTATAATATTGAACCTAGAAACATAATATTAAGTATGTAGAGTCGGAATTAGGAAAACGTATTTAGACGAGAACACATCACAGAGGATTTTTTGGTACTTTTTCGTTTTACAAAAGGTACTTTTTGAATTTTCTATAACTTGGAAACATGAAATTAAGTATGTAGAGTCGGAATTAGGTGAGAACCGGAATAAGTGAACTTTTTTTTGAATTTTCTATATTATTGAACCTAGAAATATGAAATTAAGTACGTATAGTCTGAATTAGATGAGAACCCATAAAAGGGAACTTTTTAGTACTTTTTCGTTTTTCAAAAGGTACTTTTTGAATAACATATAATATTAATCCAAAAAACATGAAATTAAGTATATAGATTCGGAGTTAGGTGAGAACACATAAAAGGGGACTTTTTGGTACTTTTTCGTTTTTTAAACTGCCAGTCCACACTAGGAAACTTTTTTTGTAAAAATTTTATTTTTGGAGAGAGAAAGAATGTTATTTATCTCTCTCACGGTACAGAGTTTCTCATTGTTTTGTTATTCTTCTCATTCCTACAATAACAATTTATACGTAGTTTGTGAAACAAAAGTTTTTAAAAAAACTTCAAAAGAGAATTAAGAAAATGTTTCTTAAAAAAGTTTCTTAGTGTGGACCAGGTCGAAAGGTACTTTTTGAATTTTCTTAATAATGAACCCAGAAACAAGAAATTAAGTATGTAGAGCCCGCATTAGACGAGAACAAATCATTGACATTTTTGATACATTTTCGTTCTGCAAAAGGTACCTTTTGAATTTCTATAATATAGAAACTTGAAATTAGGGTTCTATAAATCGACTTTTGAATAATCGAACAATCGACTTTTTTTAGAATAAAAGTCGATAACTCGACTATCGTCTATGAATAAAGTCGACTTTGTAAATAACAGCTAGAAAAAGTCGAAAAAAAGTCAAAAAGGCGAAAAATCGTATATAGTCGGGAAAACTCGAAAATAGTAGAAAAAAGTCAAAAATAGTCGAAAATTTAAAAAAATGGAAAAAAAAAGTCAAAAACTATAAAATAGTAGAAAAATTCGAAAAAAGTAAAAAATATAGTCGAAAATAGTCAAAAGGTCAAAAACTCAAAAACGGTAGAAAAAAGTCAAAAATAGTCGAAAATTTAAAAAAATGGATAGAAGTAAAAAACTCTGATATAGTCGGAAAAACTCGAAAAAAGGAATAAAATAGTCAAAAAGTCGAAAAAAGTCGGAGAGTCCAAAAAAGTCGGGAAAGGTCGAAAAAGAGTTTTCGATACTGACTTTTTTTAAGACACCGTGGTGAAGGCTATATAAGATCGGCACATTCGAATATAGAACTCTGAATTCTGTTCGTATATTTGGACATGGGTTGGGAAAAAAATTTAAATTTATAAAACTAATATGTTTAAAATACCATACGGTAAAGGGTATATAAGATTCGGCACAGCCGGATATAGCACTCTTATTTGTTTATATATAAATATTACCTCGTAAAAGGTTACAATGTGCCTGCACGTAATATACTACAATTAATTGACAAAAGTAGAAGCAGTCATCGTGGAAAATAAAATTGGTAAACAAGTACGCCTTTACCAAGTTAACATAAATTTAATTTTTCAGAAAAATCGGAACAAGGATGTCGAATATGAAGGGGGTAAAAACTGGTAAACTTGGTAATATCATATATTCTAAAGGAATGTATATATAAAAAATATATTTGTGTCGCCATATGTTTAAAAAGTTAGGGGATAGGTGTGTGGTACTTTTTTATAATTTAACCCTTTTTTGGGGGGAAAAATTAGGTAAAATGGTATATTAGCATATTTTCGGTACTATCTGTATCCTTTAAACATAGAAATATAAATTGAAATTATATATTTTACCTATTAAAAATTTAAGAATACAAATTTGGTACCTTTTGAAAATTTGAATATTTAATGGCAAAGAATAATAAAAAATTGGACTATGACATTGTTTTACAACAATAACATATCCTTTCCACACAAACGAGTTTTGTGTGAATTCAACACACTGGTGAAAGTCCGACTCTCTCACAACATGTCAAAACTTTGTCGTGAAAATATGAAGATAATTTACCTTCTTACACATTGTCTGTTTTTAATTTTTTTACCATTTTCGAATCGTTAAATAGCCCGAAATAGTTTTAGTTTTTGTAAACGAAAAATATTTTTTTTATATTTTTGACAATTCATTTTTGAGAAATTTTTACAGATAAAATGTGCAATAAAAAGATACAAAAATCTGTGAAAGTATATATTTAAATGTTTTAATTTGGAATTAATAGGTTTGGAATCAAAAATTCTACCAATATATTCTTAGAGTAAGGTACCGAATGACAACTCTTTAGGTACCAACTGACAAGCCCAAATTTCTTTATATTCTTTATTTAATGGGTTATTTGATTATTAAATGGAATTTTTATAGGATTTTTTTTAAGCATTTATCACTCAATGAATTATTTAAAACAAAAATGGGATAAACGAGCTTTTCTCACCATTTAGTATCATTACTGCGTATTTCATGCTCTTTATTTTTGATTTTTAACACAAATTGAATCCATTCATAAAATATGTATATACTTATTTAAAATTTAATGCAATGCAATAAAAAATTCATTAGGTCTTTATTTGCATGTGACCGTGATGTTTTTCTAGTGCGGGATAAACGAGCTTTTCTCACCATTTAGTATCATTACTGCGTATTTCATGCTCTTTATTTTTGATTTTTAACACAAATTGAATCCATTTATAATATATGTATATACTTATTTAAAATTTAATGTAATGTTTTATTTTGTTTCCATAGGACAATGTTTTCCATTTTAATAAAATAAATGTTTGTTTGTGGCCGTAACTAATAAATTAAAGAAAATGTTAACTATACCCTTCACCTTCGTGAGAATGGTATATATAAGTTTGTAATTCCGTTTGTAATTTCTATAATATAATTTTTCGACCCTATAAAGTATATATTCTGGATCCTTATAGATAGCGGAGTCGATTACGCCATGTCCGTCTGTCTGTCCGTCTGTCTGACTGTCGATAGTTTTAACGTGAGCACCTGCCGTGTCGGCCTTATCTCACGGTGGTCTTTTTCATCCACAGGGTAGACTTGAGAACGGTCTACCATCGCCCCTTTGTCTTCAATGAAGACGCAGGTGGCAATTTTTGCACATTGGCTATGACAGGTACCATGCGCAAGTACTTTGCTGGAGTACTCGAGCTATCTAATCTCTTGCCAAAGTAGTCACGGTGTAAGACAACCACACTACTATGGCTCTGTTGATTCGGCAACAGCACCTAGAGACGTAACCGGTGGACCGAAGCACGATCCATCAATAAGCCGTAGACATCGTTCTTACTCACAGTGACACGCTGTGGCAAGTCGAATATGAACAGAGTAAACTCTGAACATATCTGGACAAGGAAGGAAACTTAATCGGTATCTCTTGTATATGATATCTTTCATCCATCATCATTCAACCCAGCACACATCTCATTTATTCGACACATTCATAGAGAAAAACATTCGACACATTCATTTAGGTATACGGGTGGATGAGTCCCGCATACCTCTACATTCATTCTTTATCATATACAATTGACACCAACTCATTTCCAACGCTTAGTCCCACAGTCACTCCTCTGTGGGGTATCTGTTGATTTTCGGCAACAGCACCGAACCTTATCCCGAAATATTGACTATTATCATGCATCAGTCTTTTAACCGCCACTTATTCTCTTCCCGCGAATTTGGAGGTATTGGGCCCTCTTTATACCCCGGGATTGCAATAACACCAAGGCGGAGGTCTTCGCCAAGGTAACATGCCCCCGGGGGGTGTCCGTCTGTCTGTTGAAATCAGTTTTTAGACGACCCCAGATATCGGCGAGATCCGAATCTTCAATAATTCTATTAGACACGCTTTCGAGAAGATCGCTATTTTAAATCAGCAAAATCGGTCGGCAAATAACGGAGATATGAGCAAAAATACGAGACAACCTCTGAAAATTTCATCAAAAAATTGTTAAAAAAGCAACAACAACACTGTATATTGAAAAAGATGTTCACGTGTGTGTGTATTTGGTTTTCTTTGGTTTTATTCACCTGTGTATTTTTTTGTATGTTTGGAATCCAAACATACAAAAAAATACACAACAAAAAATATGATTTGCATTTTTTGTTAAAATAAAATAATTTTCCCTTTTGTTTTGCAAATATATTTTTTAATGATTAGAAAAAAGTATTTAAAACGTTTTCAATTATATAAGCGTAGATTGTGACTTATTGTACAATAATTTTTATGCGAATAATTTAAGTTTGAAATTTGAAACTAACACAAATTTTTTCCAAGTGCTTTTTAAAACAATTTTTTTTAACGATAAACAAAAACAAAATCTACGTATCGTCAATGTTTACCAGCAATGAATACGAAAGTGTTGTTGTTTTACTCTTGTTTGTATACTGTTAAGAACAACAACAACGTATTGCTAGTATTAAGCGCATATAAGTGTATAGAAAACACACTGTCTATAGCTAAGCGCATTTACAAAAACAAAAGAGTACCAAGCTGTTGGCGTCATTGCGTTGTAATTTTTGTTTTTGTTTTTCTATGTTTTTCGTTATGTATGTTTAGATGTCTGTTGGTTTAGATGCCTTGTGTATTTTGTGTTTTATTTCGTTTATCGTTGTTGTTGTTTTTTTGTTTAGCTTTTGATGTAATAATAATGTAGTTGGGAAAAGATTTAAAATTTATAAAAGACGTTTCAAATACACTATGGTGAAGTGTATATAAGATTCGGCACAGCCGAATATAGCACTCCTACTTGTTTTTGTTAAGTTTATTTTTGTTAATTGAAAATATTTCATGGATATTTTACTTTATATTCAATTTAAATTACTTAGAGTGTGTGCCAAACGATAGCAAATTGCTGTTAAAAGTAAATTTTTGATAGATATGAATTTCTGACAAATGAAAATAAAAAATTTACAAAACAAAAAATAAATGAATGAAAAAAATTTTTAAATTTACACTTTAATTTCAAAATCCATTTCATATTAAAAATATTTATTTTTATTGGATGTGTTAAATTTTCAGGATTAATCAGTGAAAATTGTCAAAATTTATCACCATAGAAATAAAATTACAATCCAACATAGAATTTTGCTATTATTTGAATAAACACTCTTACTTCTAAATTCAATTTAAATTAAACATTACTTTTCTAAAAAAATTATAAAAATATGTAATTTCAAAACATTATTTTTTCAAGGTTGTGGCAAAAAATTGGTAAATTTAATTTCAATAAATAACTGTATTGACTTTAAAAACAAGAGAAAAAAATACAATATTTTACATACTCTAGTTATATCATCCATCAAAATTAGAAAATTTTTAAATTTTGTAAAGGAATTTTTATAGCTATGTAAAAATCTTAGGCACGAGAATTTTACAAAAATATTTTTCTTAAATTTAAGACATACTTGATTATCAGAAACGCAAATTAAAAATAAAAATTTGATAAATTGAGATTTTTAATAATTTTTTTTCTAAAGTTATCTGTTTTGCACACATATCTAAGCTGCCTTTCCAACAATGTTTATGTTATTTTATTGGGCGTAGTGCCATATCGTAGACGATATAAAAATTAATACTAGTTCCTACATAATTGGGTTCACTACAATTCAAGTTGGAATGTAGCAATTTTTAGTTGGCCTATATATATATATATATATATATATATATATATATAGCGTTATCGCCATTTTCACTTATTGGTATTTTAGCGTTAGCGGTATTTTGAGTTATCGAAAGGATACAAAAAAAATATTTTAGGAGTAATTTCACTATGATTTATACCCCAGCTAATTTTAGCCGGAAATACACAAAGCGTACTACGATCATTCCTTCAAATACAATGTCATTAATCGTTGTTCATAAATTTGAATGTGAAATATTTTCGATTTTGTGAAATGTGAAATATTTTCTATTTCGATAAAATATTTTTTTATTTCATTGTATATGACTTAGAAAAGCAGATAACATTAAAATCATTTTGTTCTTATATAAACAAAAATATTTAAGTTTGAATTTTAAAATTTTAATTTTTGACCATGACTCAGCAATCTTTTTTTGCAAAAAAGTTCTCTACTAACGAAAGCAAAAACAATTAAACCAATTTTATTTTGGTGTTAATGGATAAATGTGTTTAATTTATTTATTTAAAAAATTGCTAAAATCTATTTAATTTATTTATACATGTGTTTTATTAAAATAATTTTAATAATTATCTGAAATATACACTAGAAATGTATAAAAAGATGAAATAGCCGTAGAATTTGTATGACATACCCGGGTGTGTTGGATATTGATGTACATAATTTTGCTCGGGTATAGACAAGACGGTTAAAATATTTTTGTATGAAAACTGTAATTTAACCTTACCACTCTTCTTTTTTGATCGCGGGTATAAAAAGAAGGTTGTCAATGTTGAGAAAAAAATAAAAAACGCCAGTTTAACTTTTTATATTTTTTTTAGCTTAGCGATAAAGGTTGCCAACTAGATAAGAAAAACCAGAATTCGCGAAATTCCCGGGATTTAAAAATTCCAAAAACCGGAATTTTTAATTTTATTTAATCCCATTTTCTTCGAGGTACAAACTTTGATGTTAAATTGTTACTTTTCTTACTTGTAATGTGTGTTGTAACAAATACTTTATCGCTAACTTTTATATTTTCTTGGGGTTTTCGTTTTAAATCAGCATATACTTTGTTTTTGTATTGCACTTTCTCTTCCGTTTCCTTTGCATATGTTAAAGTATTAGCAAGGCGAAGTAAATGTGGCGTTATCTGTGGCAAATCTTATTGATAGCAACTTTAGATCCCATGTGGTGTGATCTTGACCGACACATACTGAAAGTTGCTCTTTGAGGTCTCTGTTTCTTCTTTCCACAGGATTAGCTTCTGGGTGGTAAACTGGTGTGAATGATTGTTGTATTCCGAGGCAATAAGTAAGCTTTTGCATTACAGCAGAAATAAATTAGTTGCCATTATTAGAATGAAGTCTTCTGGGAACTCCATATCTTAGGAAAATTCAATGGAAATAGTTCTGTCCAACGACTACACAAATACTCCACAATCAAAATCCATGGACTACCTTTTGGGGTAATTGATAGTGGACCGAATAAATCAACTGCTACGATTTCAAATCTCCGACTACTACAAACAGTTTGAAGAAGACCAGCAGGTTTCACATTAGTTGGTTTATAACGTTTGCATTGTATGCAAGATTTAACATAATCCGTTATTTCAGCTCTCATTTTTGGCCAATAATAGTGTGGAGTTATTCGACTTATAGTTCAGTCGATGTCTTAATGACTGGCTGTAGGGCTATTATGACAATTAAAGAGAATAATGCTAGGCATCGAATGAGGTACAACAAGTTGTCATTTTCTGACTCTTCTGAGGAACAAAATCTACATAAAACACCATCCAACATGATGTATGTCTGATGATATTGTCGTCATTGTTTTCAAATAAGTTTATGATTGATTTTATATCAGGATCTTCCAAATGCGCTTTTCCAAAATCTGAGGCTCCTTTTCTGGGAAAATCAATATATACTGACATGCATTAGTATTTTATGTCATTGTGTGCTTTAAGAAGACATGGAGGTCTTTACAGAGTGCGTGTATTTTGACGACCAGGAGTATATTCAAACTTTATATTAAACGCTTGTAAATGTAACGGCCACCTTGCTAGGCGACCTGTTGGACTTTTAAAACTAAATAACCATTTGAGGGGTTGGTGATCTGTTAGGACCAGGACTTCAGAACCTTCAATATATCCTCCGAACTTTTGGACTGCCCAAACGGCAGCTAAGTCTTCGCGTTCAGTTGCGGAGCAGAGATACAAGCTGATGCTAAATGATCCGCGGCGGCGTCGCAACCATTTTAGGACGGCGGCGGCTTATTACAGAAAATATTCGCGGCGGTTAAATTGTCGGCTCAATTTAAACTTTTATTCAGAAATTGAACTTCTAAGCGTTTATTATATTGAAAAATCTCTGTGTATTGACTGTTATATAGAAACCTGTCTATATAAGTTTTTTTTACAGAAAAATGAACATTTGTAGTAGTTTTCCCAATTTTAATATTACCACAATATAGTGTGGCAACACTTTTCAATTTTCAATAATAATTTAAAAAAGTGGCAACTCCGCTCAAATTGGTGAATTTATTTTCCGAAATACATGTGTGATTCCAATCATTATCAGCAGCTACGTTTAAGCCGGCTTAGCTTTTGAGCCGAAAAAAGACAGCGGCGGCGCTGCTTGAAAAATATTACCGGCGGTCAGCCGCCCCCGGTTTGAGCCGTTTCGGCTTGTATCTCTGTTGTGGAGTAATTTCTCTCAGCAGGAAGCAGTAAACGACTAGCGTATTCAATGGTGTATACAGATTTCTTCTCCGCTGGAGTAAAACAGCTCCAATCGCATAGATGCTAGCATCTGTTTTTATAACAAATGACATATTTTCATTTACTTGGAGGTGATGTTAAAAGCTTCTTTAAAGAATCGAAGGCATTTTGTTCTATTTCTGACCATTTCCAAACTGCATTATTATACCCTTCACCTTCGTGAGAAGGTAATTTCTATAATATAATTTTCCGACCCTATAAAGTATATATATTCTGGATCCTTATAGATAGCGGAGTCGATTAAGCCATGTCCGTCTGTCTGTTGAAATCAGTTTTTAGAGGACCCCAGATATCGGCGAGATCCAAATCTTCAATAATTCTATTAGACATGCTTTCGAGAAGATCGCTATTTAAAATCGGTCGGTAAATAACGGAGATATGAGCAAAAATCCGAGACAACCTCTGAAAATTTCATCAAAAAATTGTTATAAAGGCAACAATAACACTGAATATAGAAAAAGATGTACACGTGTGTGTGTAAATGTATTTGGTTTTATTCAGCTGTGTATTTTTTTGTATGTTTGGATTCCAAAAATACACAGCAAAAAAATATGATTTGCATTTTTTGTTAAAATAATTTTCCCTTTTGTTTTGCAAATATATTTTTTTATGAATAGAAAAAAAGTATTTAAAACGCTTTTAATTATATGAGAGTAGATTGTGAGTTATTGTACAATAATTTTTATGCGAATAATGTAAGTTTGAAATTTAAAACTAACACAAGTGCTTTTAAAACAATTATTTTACGATAAACAAAAACAAAATCTATGTCTCGTCAATGTTTACCAGCAATGAATCAGAGGTCGAAGTCGACCGGCTTCGAGTCGGAGCTTAGCCGCCGAACTATATTTAGTTGCTTGAGCCGCCGCCGAAACATTCGGCTTAAATCGACTCAAATTTTTTTAATGTTTTTATTAACTAGACTGTAAGATTAATTATGTTTAAAATACACTATGGTGAAGGGTATATAAGATTCGGCACAGCCGAATATAGCACTCTTACTTGTTTTTAGTTAAGTCTGATAGAGATTTAGATATATTTGCAAACGATGGAATAAAACGTTTATACCATGAACAGGTTTTGTATAAACGAAAGAAACATTTTTTTCTCGGTGTAGATGAAAACCGAACTCTTTGAGTCTTTTAAACGATTGAATTAGGTCTGCAATATGTGTTTCTAAATCTTTCGAACATATTATTATATCTTCCAGATATGCCAAAATTAAAAAATTTGGTAATCCGTTATGGAATTTGTCGATTAACCTTTGACAAGTGGCCCAAATGGCATTTGATTAAATACAAAAATTCCGAAAGGGATTTTTAAGTTTGTCTTTTTTGTGAAATTCTGTAAGGAGGATTTGGATCTGTTTTAATAAATTGTTCTACATTAGAAATCGGTATTTCAATATCCTCAAATATTTCTTTTTCAGAATTAAGTAATAACAAAATAAAAAGACAAAAGGAAATAGCAATACAAAAAATTACGAAAATTTCATCAATATAATAATATAACAAATTAAATTAAATATATATTGGAACATTTCGTTCCACCAATGAAGTATGAAGCGAGTTAAAATCGAGTTTATCCGCTCATCCGCTGTCATTGCTTGTATTACAGCATGGGCAATTAGAGCGGTAAAATCCTGCTGCTCCACATCCGTAGCAATTTAGTTTTATTTCTGGTTCTTTGTGTTTATGTTTTTCACCCTCAATTTTCTTAAAACAATTTTCAGTCAAGTGATTTTACTTTCTGCAGTAGGTGCATCTTAAACCTGTATTTTTGTGATTTTCGAGTGGTGTTCCAAGTTGTTCTACTTCTCTGGCCTTATTTAGTAGCTCTTGGAAGTTAGACACAGAATTCCGATATATTTTTTCTCTGAGAGTATTTCAGATAATTGGGAAAACAGTCTTCTTTTTCTACACACAAAACTGTCAGTAGATTCAAATATCTTCTGCTTTTCTTGGAAAATTTCGTTAAAAATAGGCCAATCAGGCTTTGGCGGTGCAAAGGTTTTCTTAAAAGCTTAACTGCATCATTGAATGTTTGAGTCTCTTTCTTAACTCCTTGTCACCAGCGTAGCATTCTAAGACTTGATGCCGAAACATTACTTTGAGCCGCGTGAACTCCATTTTCTGTTTGGCTTTGGCGATCATTTTGTGATGGACGTGGATTATTTGGACTATCTGTGATATTGGAATTGTTACGAGGACTGCGCCTCATTTTGAACGAATACCGAAAAATATTTTCAAAACAATATAGGAGAACCCTGACTTTTACATTTTTTTTTAGCTGCCAATATTAAGATGTATTTATCTGTTCAAACAACAATAACCAATTTGTGTGGATCGGCAAAGCAACAACAACAACGACGATGAAACAATGCAAAACAACAACAATGATGAACAATTTCAAAAAGAACAACAACGCTGATGCAATGCACTTTAGCAAAGATGACGTGCTGGTGTCATCACATTGAGGTTTTATTTATTATCTAGTAAACCCAAGGCAGCCGATAAGCATCTAAGCTGGGTTATACTATTTATACCCTACACCACTTTAGTGGGGAGGGTATATTGGCTTTGTGCTGATGTTTGTAACATACAAAAATATTCGTCCTATACCTTAAAGTATACCAATCGGCTTAGAATCGTTTTCTGAGTCGATTAAGCTATGTCCGTCCGTCTGGCTGTCCATGTAAACCTTGTGCGCAAGGTACAGGCCGCAATTTTCAAGATAATTGGATGAAATTTGGCACACACGCTTCTTTTGGCCCAAGGACGAAGCTTATTGTTAAATGGTTAAAATCTGTCCATTATTTCGACTAGCCCCATACAACCGTACCCCCCAAATATGGCCTTTTGGCTTATAATTAATTTAAATGATCCATTATGTTAACAAAAGTCGACAAAACTTAGTTTTATAGAACTTTAAATTTACAATTACATTGTAAAACAAAAGAACATTGAGAAACAATTGCATAAAAAAATATGTATGTATGTATGTATGTATGTATGTATGTATGTATGTATGTATGTATGTATGTATGTATGTATGTATGTATGTATGTTTGTTTGTATGTATGTATGTATGTATGTATGTATGTATGTATGTATGTATGTATGTATGTATGTATGTATGTATGTATGTATGTATGTATGTATGTATATATGTATGTATGTATGTATGTATGTATGTATGTATGTATGTATGTATGTATGTATGTATGTATGTATGTATGTAAACCAAATAATCAAACAATGAGAGTAGCGAGTGAAATGAAAACAAAGTAATTGAGAAACAATATGTAAAAAGTAAGTGAGAAACAATATGTATGAGCTATTAAAATTAAAAATATTAAAATGAAATCAAATTTATAGTCAAATATATTTGAATATATGCACTCATAAAATAGTAAGTGAGAAACAATATGTATGAGCTATTAAAATTAAAAATATTAAAATGAGATCAAATTTATAATCAAATATATTTGAATATATGCACTCATAAAATAAAAGAAAATTAAATTGAACAAAAGCAAGTTAATTACATTAATTTCAATAATAATTTATTTCATTATAACTATAATTACCTTTGAATCAAGTAGGAAAGTATAGTCGGGCATGGCCGACCATATAATACCCTACACCATGAGTATATTTTTAAAATTTTTACTTTTTATAAAGAAACTTTTATGTTGAGTATTATTCCAAAATATTTAAGCAGTTTATTGATAAAAAAAACAAAATTTCTTAATGAGGCTTTATAAAGGTCAAATATGGGCCGATCCTCGGTAAATTTGGGAAAAGTATATATTTTTAAATAACAGTTAGTTTTGTTGAGTTTCATTGCGATACAAATGGTTACAAGTCAATTTTAGACGTTTAAGACATTTTTTGAAGGAGGGTTTGTATGGGGGCTAGGGTTAAATAAGGGCCAATCCTTACGAAAATCTGCAGTGTCATTTATACTTGTATGAAACTTATTTGTACCAATTTTTAGAGAGATAATGGAAAATTTGACGTAATTATGGCATATTCAAATCGGGAGGTACGGTTGCATGGGGGCTAGGTGAAATAATGGACCGATTTCAACCATTTTCAATAGGCTTCGTCCCTGTGCCAAAAACATGCTTGGTCCAAATTTCATCAAACTATCTTGAAAATTGCGCCCTGTACCTTGCGCACAAGGTTTACATGGACAGCCAGCCAGCCAGCCAACCAGCCGGACAGACGGACGGACAGACATGTTTTAATCGACTCAAAAAATGATTTTGAATCGATCGGTATGTTTAAGGTATTGGACCAATATTTTTGTATGTTACAAACATCAGCACAAATGTATAATACTCTCCCCACTATAGTGGTGTAGGGTATAATTAGCAACAAAGCATTAAACATATTAATACTTAAATTTCGAATTTTAAATCATTTTCTCTTTGAGAAACATAAACCCAAAATAAATTTCCTAAAGGAGCCTTCTCACAATTACACTTTACGTACGCAAAGTCTAATGAAAAACTAAAATGAAATTCTATCCGTATTTCAAAGAGAGAATAAAAGTCGTATGATTTATACTTTTTATATGATTGGTATAAAACAATAACAAAGTAAGATGGAAACTGCTGTTTCACTTGTTTGAGTTTACAAAAAAATACATCCCTGATCTAATGCGACGAAGAGAGCCATACGAATATTAAATTTTCCATCCGTAATTGCATCACAAAATATAGCAAAAATATAAATATTTCCTTTGCAGTTTAATTTATCAAAAATATTGGTCATTTCATTTCAAGATTACTTAACAAAATTCTTTCTTTTTATCTGTAAATTTTTAGTTTATTAAAATATTAATATTTGAAATTTTATGTATATTAGTTGAAATTACTCTTGTTTCTTCATTAAAAAAAACAATAATTATACCGCGTTTCGTATTTCGACCCTTTCAGAAATTCCCCTTTTACTCAATTTAATTTTTTTTAAATATACCTTTTGACTGATTACAGCAACTAACTAACAAGTCTAACTTTCGCAACAACAGAAATCACTTTTTAAGGACAAAACCAGCAATTTTGTCCGTTTTTCCTTGTTTTCACCCATTTCTTGTCCATATATCTTTCTATGTTCCAAATTTGCAAAATCGGTTCATCCGTTTAGGCGTGATTGATACTGAAACAAATAGACAAACTTACAAAGAAATTTATAAAATTTATTTGGATTAGGATATACGATAAAATCCAGTAATTTTTGGTAAATATGGGTGACAAACAGAGTAGGCATTTTTTGCACTCGTAAATACAATTTTATTTATTTCTCTCGTTTTACAACTCAGTTTCACGAGATTTATTTTTAATCTCGCGAGATCTATTTTTTTTAAACTCTTCATTTTTTATGTTCACTTCATGAGCGATATTTATATATATTGTTTTTTTTTTTAATTTCTCTCACAAGAGATATCAAAATGAATAGAATTTGAATAAAACTCACATACAGAAAATGTGTGCACGAAAACCGGTTTAATGGCGGTGGTAAAAAATAAATTTAGTAAGAAAGATGTACGTACATATGTATGTGAAAGATGGATGTGTGTGCGGTGAAAAAGGGTTTATGGCGACAAACAAATGTTTTAAAAAATAAAAATGTTTTTTTGCAAAACAAAAACTTGCATATATGATGCAATTATGATGTTATATTAGAAAAATACTAATATTAAAAATTTGTTAATGCAATTTTATTTACATACAATATTATTATTTTTACAAAGTTAAAAAAATTTAAAATATTATTGACCTGTAAATTTTTATGAAAAAAAAAACAAAATAAATTGCATCAACATATGTTTTTAATACAAAAACCTAATTGACACATAGTATGTCCTATTTCTTACTTCTATTACAATAACAATTGATATTTCTATTTGCACAATCATAATGAAATTTCTGGAAATATACCACATTTTAAAAATTTACGAACCTCTACAGGCAAACATAACTCTTTAAAGTTTACACACGCATATACATAAATACACATGTATGTTTACACACTCACACACAAAAGAATTTTAATTTTCTTAAGATTTACAATATTATAAAACTCATGAAAAACTCTTTTGTACTCGTTTCAAGAGAGAAAATAATTTTCCGCTCTTTAAATTTAAATATTATTCGTGAGATTTATTTTTAAAAGTCACGAGAAAAAAGGTAAATTCACAAGAAAGTAAACAATTTATTTCGCTAGAATTATTATCACTCGAGAGAGAAATCAATTTGAACGCTCTTCCTACTCTGGTGACAAATAAATATTATTTTGATATGGTACACTGATAATTCTCAAATATTACAAAATTTGACCTTTGGACTCCACAGTTTATGGGTTAGGAATGACCGACTTTAATAAACTCGAAAAATACGATATTTAAAATGTACAACAGTCAAAGCTTGGAAAGAATGAATTCTATTTGGAATTATTTCCCTTATATTTTTAATTCGGCTTTAAATTTTTGAATGTATCATTCTTTAAAATCATTCTTTGAATTTAAATTCTAAAGCTGAATTCCTAGGCTTTATATTCTATTGAATTAATTCCTAAGAGAATTCATTCTTCATAGGAATGAATTCAATGGAATGATCATTCATATTTGTTTAATTCCTTCTATTACAAATTGAATGAAAGAAAAAAATTTAATTCAATTTTTAATATACAGAATGCTTTTGAATTATAAAACAAAACTTTCATTCAATCTATTTCAAATTGAATGGTTAAAAAATTTTTAAATTCAATTTGTAATAGATTGAATTCAAACCAAATTTATATCATTCAGAGGGAATTTAAAAATCAATAGGAATTGTTGAAATTAATTTTAATTCAACTTGTAACAGATTGAATGCAAACAAAATTAATTCATTCAGAAGGAATTTAACATTCTATAGGAATTAATTCATTAGAGAATTAATTCAACTACATCGGAAGCTTTGAAAATAATTCTAATAATTAAATCAAAGGGAATGAGTTTGAAGAATTGTTAATTATTTAAAATATAACTCAATTTCAAATAAAGAATTAGGGAATGAATTCTTTCAGAGCTTTGTGTGTCAGTCGGTACCTAACTATAACAATGTATTAGTAGAATCCTCAAGCTAACATAGTTGCAAAAAATTGGATTTAAAAATATTGAAAAAAATTATTACATTTAAATTTATATTTTAAAAGATTTTTGTAAATAGTTTGCAACATAACTGAACTATAAACATTATATATGAATGTATCTTTGCTTTTGTTAAAATATTTTATTCTTCTACCGCACGAAAATTTACAACATTGTTTTTTTTTAGTTTTAATTTCAACAAGAAAAATTAAATGTCAAAAAAATAACAAATATTTTTTTCGTTTGTAAAAAATTAAATATATGTTTTTTTTTTTCCAAAGAAAATTCATTTATAAAATATTGGTGTCGTAAGTAATTTCTTACTCAAAAAATGACATGTGTTTATATTTATTTATATTTAAATCCATAAGATTTATTTTACACCATTTTACAAATTTTGACTAAAATCTATATATATTATGTATATTAGTAGTTTATTTACCAAACCCACATTTATTAAGGTTGTGAGTTCGAGGATACTTGTTGTTGTGGAACGATGTTTACAGAAACCCACATTTATTAAGGTTGTGAGTTCGAGGATACTTGTTGTTGTGGAACGATGTTTACAGAAGCCATGCTGACGTGTATATAGTAATGAAGAAACTTGATGAGATAGATTGTCTGATAAATTTTTTCGAGAAGTTTTTTTTCAGCTTAGTAATTCCACGATAATTCAAGTTTGCTTCCACTTTTAAATAAAGGTATAATAAATGTTTATTTCCATATGCTTTGTAAATAACCTAATTCAATAAATTTTGTTGAAAATAACTGTAAGAGACACATACAACGTTTCAGTACAATGTTTCAAGATACAGCTAGGTATATCATCAGGACCAGGGCAAGACGAAGATTTTAATGATCTCAGGTTCGGTATTACTGTGGATGAAAATTAAAAGTAATATTATCGAATGTCAATTTAAAATATGTTGCAGCAATTAAGTCCACGAACATGTTACTAATCGATAGATCATCTGCACTACGCAAACAAAACTTTAGAAAACATGGATAATGACAGGTTCGACGTTTAGAGTTATAAATTTGTAAAACGACTTAGGATTGGTTTTTAGTGTTGATTTCATACGAAGAATATAATTATTATATGCCAATTTGTTTGTGATAAGTATTAAATTCAAACAGAAAACAGATTTTTGTATATTCTAACGCGAAATTGTTTTCGATTTAGTTATGTAATGTGTAAGAAATTTTTATTACCAAAGTTGCGTTGCGAAAGTTTAGTCAAAACGGGTAAAAAATGGTGGAAATGATGAATAATGGGTAAAATTACTGTTTTTGTCCGTTCTAAAGCTAAATACTTTCGAATTAGCTTTTAAAATGTCAGAAATGTGTTCTATGAAAGATTCGTTTCGAAAGTTGGAAGTTGGAAAGTTGCAAATATTTGAGAATTGTTTTGCTGTAATCAGTCAAAATGTATACATATTTTAGAAAAATTAAACTAAATTGGGTAAGAAGGGGTTTTGTCCGCACCTAAATTGCTTGACCGACTTTAAGACATTTTACTTAGAAGTTTCAATTATTCCAAAAAATCAGAAAAGGACGGAATACGAAACAAAAGTAATTTTTACCTATTTACTTAGAATTTTAAATATTAATATTTAATAAACTAAAAATTTACAGATAAAAAGAAAGAATTTTGTTTTGTAATTTTAAAATGATATGAAGTTTTTGAATTTTAATTTTATAAATTTCAATATTTTTTACAAATTAACATGAATCAGAAAACGTAAAAAATAGTACACACTTTTACTCTAAGCCAATAAATATTATTTATTGTAAAGCCCCTTCACACGAGCACACAAGTAAAATGATCTGTCAAAATTTTGTGTAGAAGGATACGGATGGAATTGCCTAAACACAATATGTAATAAAAAAATATATACATTGATAGAAAATACAGATAGAAAATTTGACCTTTGAACTCCACAGTTTATGGGTTAAGAATGTCCGATTTCAATAAAACTTCGTATATATATTTTATGCTACTATAATACTCGGAAAATAATCTATTTAATATGTACAACGTAAAGAATTAATACGTATTTTCTAAAATATTACAAAAAAGAAAGAGCTAATCTGTAATAAATTTTGATTTGATTTTTTTACCGTTTAATAGCCTTAAAAATCCCCTTCTCCTAAAATGTTGAAATTTGTTTAACAAAATTTAAAAAAACTGAAATTGGACATTTAAAACGGGCGTTGAAAGAATCAAACTTTTTTGAGTTGAGTTATCTTATTAGGACAAAAACTATTATCCGAGTAGATATAGATATAAAAAAAAAAGTTTTTTTGTCACATTTCGAATTCATGTTCTGTGAAACACGTTAATGGTCTGGGGAATTTGCAATAACTTTTAAAATTTTTAATCAATTTTTGTGTTTTATATCTTTCCGAAACGAGAGCCTGTCGGAAAATTTCGTACATACAAGCTTGAATCACTCTAATATAGTAAGGTGATGTTGCTGTTTTAGTAATATGGTCAATTATGATAAAATTTTATAGATAGATTTAAGTTGTACTGAATTTTGTTGCTATTAATTTCTAGGATGTTATAACCGTTATAGTAATTTTCTGAAGGGGGCCTTTCATAAGGGTAGGGTTAATGGACCGATCTACATAAAATTAAAAAAATTATTGTTGCAATAATTGTTTAATTCGAACTTCGCAGCTATACTACATTTTTGATGTAAGTTAAGAGTTTTATAGCCGCTTTCTTAAAGGGGCCTTATATTGAGGACCGACCCTTATTAATTTTGGCAAAAAGTTTTTGTCGAATTTTGTTATTTATCTTATATAAAAATGAATGCATCGACTGAACCGTTTTTTTGCAGCGTATTTCTGTGTGTCTGGAATAGGTAATAGGCTACTTTTTATTTTAAATTTCAAGTGGCCAAGGAACTAGGCTCATAATAAAAAGATGTAAAATCCGTATATTTGAGATAATATAATAGTTAGAGCCTTCAAATTTTGTCGTAGGCACTTTAGTGTCATTATTTTGGATAAAAAGACGGCGGACTAGCATCCCTTATAAATTGAATACAGAAATTCATTTATCTTAGAAACTATAATAGTTAGAATCTTCTTAGAATCTACTTAGAATCTTTTGCACGAATAACTTTAACATCCATGCAAACATTTTGGGTAATAAGTTGGCGCACTACCCATGAGGAGAGCGGCACCTCCCATATTAATTAAATTAAAAATTCGTTTATCGTTTTGCCCCCATATGAATAAAATAGAAAATGTCATATATCTGAGAAACTATTAAAGCTAAAATCTTTAAATTTTACTTCAAGAACTTTTTTTCTTATTTATTTATTACTAGCTAATATCCGGTGTGCTTCGCTACCCCTATCGAAATTAAATACATATTAATCAAAAAAATTATTTATTTAGCTACTAAATTATAAAATTTTCTTAAAGGTTTATTATAATTTCTCTTGATGACAATATATTTCATTTAAATTCTAAAATAATACATTAATGATATATTTACTTCTTACTTGCTAAAATTTAATATATAACTTTAGTCTTAAAGAATAATTTATATTCTAATGCCTTAAGATATACAATATTTTTTACCCTCTAGTATAAATAAAAACCCACTTAACGATTTTGAAAATTACAACCACAATAATTTTCCAGATTAACAATATGTTACATATGAGAGATGCCAAGAAAATTATTGCAAGTTCGCCAATTTCTATCTATCTATGAAAATTTTGAATTATCTAACAGTTTGCAAGATATACGAAATTTTTCATTTAATTCATATATGTGGTGCCAAGGCCCCCGTTGAAAGTCCGCCCGTTATTTTCTAAATGTTCACATGAATGTCAAAGTTATTCGTATAAAATTTGAAGATTCTAGCTCTAAAAGTTTCTTAAATATAAGATTTTTTCTATTTAATGCATGTGGGGGCTTTAAGTTCCCCAAATGAAAGTCTGCCCTTTTTCCTCCAAAATTTTCAGATAAATATTAAAGTAATATAAGCAAAATTTGATGAATCTAGTTCTATATTTTCCTAGATAAACAATATTTTGTATTTTATTCAGAGATGTCAAGTCCCCATTAAAAGTTTTCTCGTTATATTCTAAATGTTCAGATGAATTTCAAAATTTCTTAAGTAAAATTTAAAGATTCTAGCTCTAATAGTTTCTCAAATATACAATTTTTTCTATTTTATTCAGATGAAATTTTTTACAGATGAATATTAAAGTTTTTCGTGAAAAATTTTAAGAATTTAGTTGTATAGTTTCCCAGATAAACAATTTTTGTATTTAAATAATATGGGAGGTACCGCCCCTCATGGGTAGTCTGCCAATTTAATACACAAAATATTTATATGGATTTTAAAGTTATTCGTGCAAAATTATAAGATTCTAACTGTAATAGTTTCCAAGATAAACGAATTTTTGTATTTAATTTATATGGGAGGTAACGCTAGTCCTCCTACATTTTATCCTAAATAATCATAAAGACACTAAAGTGGTTCCGACAAAATTTGAGGAATCTAACTGTTATATTATATCAAGAAAAACGAATTTGCATTTTATTAATATGGGAGGTGTCGCTCACCTCATGAGTATACCGCCACTTTATTATCCAAAATGTTAACATGGATGTTGAAGTTATTCATGCAAAATTTTAAGACTCTAACTGTTATACTTTCCAATATAAACGAATTTTTGTCTATAATGTATATGGGAGGTGCCACTCCCTAACGTTAGTCCGCCTAAATAATCATATTGGCACTAAAGTGGCTTCAACAAAATTTCAGGAATCTAACTGTTATATTATGTCAAGAAAAAATAATTTTTGTATTTAATTAATATGGGAGGTGCCGCTCCCCTCATGGGTAGTCCGCCAATTTATTACCCAAAATGTTAACATGGATGTTAAAGTTATTCGTGCAAAAATTTAAGATTCTAACTGTAATAGTTTCCAAGATAAACGAATTTTTGTATTTAATTTATATGGGAGGTGCCACGCCCCTAACGCTAGTCCGCCCACTTTTTATCCCATATAATCATAAAGTGCCTCCGACAAAATTTGAGGACTTCAACTGTTATATTATCTTAATTATACGAATTTTATATTTTCTTAATATAAAATTCGTCTATTACCTATTCCAGACATCGGTTCAGCCGTTTAGTAGTCTATAGCGTTCAAACATACAAACAAACACATTCATTTTTATATAGATATAGATTATTATTAAATTATTATATTCATAAAATTACATTTCATTTATGTTTGGGACCGGCGAAGACATTAAGTGGCTTGTCTGCATCTTAGAAACTAATTAAAATAACATAATATTTTAATAAAAAACAAGTAAGAAATTATAGTCGGGCGAGGCCTACCATATAATACCCTACACCTGTTACAAAAAGTAAAATGTGATTAGTTAGTTAGTTGTTTAGTTAGTTAGTTAGTTAGTTAGTTAGTAAGTTAGTTAGTAAGTTAGTTAGTAAGTTAGTTTGAAAGGAGGATGTACATTAGGGATGCCAATCGGGACTAATTTTTAAAAGTCCCGGGATTCGGGATTTTTAAATGAATCCCGGAATCCCGATATCAGGATCCCGGAATTTTCGAGATTTATAAATCCCAAAAAATATAAATAAATTTTCAACAAATCTTAATAATTTACTGACAAAAATAACATTTTCTATTTCATATTACAATATGAATACATTAAGTATGCGTATACTAATACAGAAAGCTTTTTCATAAGTATTTTGTGAAATTTTTGGAAAACAAATTAATTCAAAGTACTAACAATAAAATATATAGTTTTTAATGGCCACAAGGAAAACACTACAAAACTGGTCTATATAAAGTATAGCCATCGTAGCTTTTGCCAAGTTATTAGCAATATTATTTCCAGTTATATATCGTGTCCTCTTACCTAAATAAGAGAATTATCATCTTGTCATCTTATTAACAGGTTGACTGCTAGTATATAATCTGATATACCCATATCCGATAGTATCAATGCCTATTTATTGTCCTTTTTATATCCTACACCACTTTAGAGGGAGTGGGAGGATATATTGGATTTGTCCCGAGTAGCTCATAATTATGTTTAATATACTCGTATATCGACAAAAACTGGCACAACTAAGTTTTATACTAGCCTTGAAGACCCTATTAAATTTCAGGCCTCTTTTGACCCAAGCCTCCTTATAAATCCCCCCTTCAAAAAATGACTTTGATATCCACAATCCGCGTAAAATGACTAGTATCATAGTGAAATTCAGCGTAATTACATTTTATGTGACCGTAAATTTATTGTAAATTTATAAATATTATTTATTTTATGAGGATCGCCTCAAATGGGAGGCTTTGGGGGAAGCCCCTATATAAAGCGCATTTCAGAAAATTAATTTTTAACAATAAATTGCTTAAATATATCGAAGGCGAGGTACAAATCAAGTCAAATGCGTTATTATGAAAACTAAATCATAATTTCTTACTTGTTATTTTTAGATATCCGATAGTGTCTATGCCTATTTATTGCCCTTTTTATATTTGATATTTCAGCTTGTAAGTTAGTAGAGTCATCTTAAGTTAATTACTCAATGAATAATGTAATTCGATTTAAAAATAGTCCAAATGTTTAAAATTTTATGATCCTGCTTATTTTTGTATAAATGTAAAAATTTAGAGGAAAAACACTTCGGGATTTTAAAATCCCGAAAATCGCCGGGATTTCATTTTTAAAATTCCCAGCTTTCAAATCCCGAAAATTCCGGGATTTTCGGGAATTCCCGTTTGGCATCCCTAATGTAAATACACATACTATCGGGCTTGTTATGCGCTCCTTAACCAGTGCCTAAGGTGGTGAACCCACCACCTCTGGTCTACCGGACTAGAACACTAACCACTAACCTACCGGAGGCCAAAATGTGATTAAGTTTTCATAATAAAATATTTAAGTTGAATTGTACCTGGCCTTGCCCTTAAGTCATTTATTGTTGAATAAAACTGTGTACACTTAAGTCAAATTTTTCGGCGGGTTTAGTTGTATGGGGGATAGGTGAAAATTGTAGGTTTTCACTTTAACAAGAATTAATGTGATTTGAGAAGTTTCCGAGTAACTTGTTTATGCTTTTATTTTTTGAAATCCATATTGATTTTCATTAATTATTTTGAATTTTTCTATAAAACTATACAGTCTTCTTACAACAACTTCTTCTAATATTTTTTCAATGATAGATAGTATTGCTATAGGTCTATAATTGTTGTAATCATTTTTTAATTCACTTTCATAGATCAGGCGAACGATTGATATTTTGAATATTTCAGGAATACAAGCTTGGTTTAAAATTAGGTAAATCATGTGGGTTATAATCGGAGTTAACAGATTAGCATGGTTTTTGATGTCGCGTGGTCTGATGTCATCTATGCCCGTACTTTAATTTGTGTTAAGTTATTACAGTATGTAGTACATTTCAATTTCGTTAGTATTTTCAACTAATAGCTTTTTCGTTATACGTTAAAATTTTTATATTACATGTATGAATCAGCTTTTGCTGATTTTGCGAAATTATTAGAAACATCTTGCAGATTTTCATTTTTAAAATTATTTGGGACTCCCTGTTTATCTGTGAAATCATTAGGCGATCCCTATTTGTTTATGTTTTTATTCTCTCTTCTTTATCTTTTAAACAAAAAATAACATACCATAGTTTGTGTTCGGACTTTTATTCGTAAATGTCAGTTCTTCTCTAATGTAAATTGCAATGCCTCCGCCAGAACCTTCTCTATTTAGGAAAATAGAGTTGAAGCCGTTTATTTTGTAAAAATCTGTTTCAGTATCATGTATATTTGTTTCAACAAGAACAATAATTTTTAATTTGTTTATTATATTGTGTATTGTAGCAAGAAAAGAATTAAAATGTTTGTGGATTGGGCAATACATATACAGAATTGTTAGTGGATAACTTAAATATGTTTTTATACCCTTCACCTTCGTGAGAAGGGCATTTTTTACACATTCTGATGTAATTTTCTCGAAAAAAAAAATCATCACACATTCGTTTCTACACAAGTGCTTAATCTATGCGGAAAATCGCCAGAATCGGTCCAAAATTTTAAATACTTCCCATACAAAAGTACATATTCCCGGAAAATGGGTTTTTTGTTAATAACTTCCGTCGCAATGTCGATATCTTACAAAATTTTACAAATTAAAATCGTATGTCAATAGAATTAATTCAGAGAAAAAGTTTTTTTGATAGGTCCATAATTGGTCATAGCTCCCATACAAAGTCCCTTCCCGAAAATTACTTAAACGCGCATAACTCATTACCAAATTAAGATATTCTTATAAAATTTGGTACAAGTATTGCTCTTGTATATAGAGAAATACTACCATGAAAAGTTTTGTGAATCGGTCCATAATTGGTCATAGCTCCCATACAAGGTCCCCTCCCGAAATTCACCTTAACAGGCGTAACTCATTAAATTAAGATATCTGCATACAATTTAGCACAAGTATTACTCATATACAGAGAAATAATATTGTGATATTTTTTCCTATCGGTCCATAATTGATCATAGCTCCCATACAAGATCCCTTTTGGAAAAACACTTGAAGGCACTTAACTCATTACCAAATAATGATACCCATAAAATATTTGGCATAAATACTATTTTTGTGCACATAAATGTTATTTCAAAAAATGTTCACGATCGGTCAATCTTTGGTCATAGCTCTCATACAAGGTTCCCTCCCGAAAATCAGAGAAAACGCACATAACTGATAACCAAATATTGATATCCATACATTTAGCCAAAATATTGTTCTTATATACATAAATTCACTATAAAATTGTTTTACGATCGGTACATATTTGGTCACAGCTCTCATAATAGGTTCAGAAAATCACTTAGATTCACAATATTTATAACCAAATAATGATATATGTACAGAGTTTTGAGATTTTGTCTTTATGTACATAATTGGACATAGCTAACATACATATATAGTCCTTTTACGAAAATCTCTTAAAAGCACATTACTCATTACCAAATAAAGCTATTGATACAAAATTTGGCACAAGTATTAGTTTTGTATACAAAAATTCTATTTCACGATTGGTTCATAACATGGGTGAGGTCATTCCCATACAAGATTCCCTTCAGAAAAACACTTAAACACACATTACTTGTTATTAAATCATGATGCAAAATTTGACTGAAATATAATTTTTTGGTACGGAAATTTAGCTTAAAGAATCTTTTACGATCGGTCTATAATTGACCATATCACCCATATTAGGTCCAGCCCCTAAAAACGCTTTAACCGTATTTAACTAATTGTATTTTCAATTTGTGTAGAACAAAATTATATATGTATTTTGAAAATCCTTAAATCTTTCACACACATGCATACATGCAAATTACTTAACATCGCTAAGCGCTATAAAAATATAAAGAAAAAGGCGTTTGTAATGTTTAATAAATCTTGGAATTAGATTTAAATCTTTGAATATTTCTATTTATTACATGAAAAAACTCATTTCTACAAATACTTGATACATTAGAAATGTATTAATATAAAAGTAGCTGGTGAAGGGTATTTAAGATTCGGCCCAGCCGAATATAGCACTCTATCTTGTTTATTTCTATTTTTTTGCTTAGCATCTGAGAAAGAAAGGGCAGTTTTCATCTCTTCTTTAAAATTATTATCAGATTGGCCAATTTTGAGAGCTAATTGCTCAACGAAGGTTTTTAAATCTCCATTAACGGCTTGAATTGTGCAAATACTCGATTGCAATTCATTTAGAGAAATTGAGTTTTTAAAGCGTTTAGTCTGCACATCCCAGCAAAATATTTGCTTACAAATTCACTAGAAAAATCATAGAGTAAAATGCTTACACTTCTACTAGAAAAAGTACTTATTTTTGTTTGAGATGTTCCAAAAGTAAGTCAATATTATTTGGTTGGAAATAAGTTGTTTGTAGTAGAGTTATTTAGAGAATATTTATGAAAAAATATAAAAATAACAAGTAAGAGTGCTATATTCGGCTCTGCCGAACCTTATATACCCTTCACCATAGTGTATTTTAAACATCTTTTATAAATATTAAATTTTTTCCCGACTACATTATTAATTCATCAAAAGCTAAACAAAAAGAACAACAACAACGATAAACGAAATAAAACACAAAATACACAAGGCATCTAAACCAACAGACATCTAAACATACATAACGAAAAACACAGAAAAACAAAAACAAAAAAAACAACGCAATGACGCCAACAGCATCCAAACCAAGGGTGCCCAAGCCCTATGCGCTTGGTACTCTTTTGTTTTTGTAAATGCGCTTAGCTATAGACAGTGTATTTTCTTTCAAATTTCAAACTTACATTATTCGCATAAAAATTATTGTACAATAACTTACGATCTACTCTCATATAATTGAAAACGTTTTAAATACTTTTTTCTATTCATTAAAAAATATATTTGCAAAACAAAAGGGAAAATTATTTTATTTTAACAAAAAATGCAAATCATATTTTTTTGCTGTGTATTTTAGTAGAAAATACACAGCTGAATAAAACCAAAGACATCTACACACACACGTGTACATCTTTTTCTATATAAAGTGTTGTTGTTGCTTTTATAACAATTTTTTGATGAAATTTTCAGAGGTTGTCTCGGATTTTTGCTCATATCTCCGTTATTTACGGACCGATTTTGCTGATTTTAAATAGCGATCTTCTCGAAAGCATGTCTAATAGAATTATTGAAGATTCGGATCTCGCCGATATCTGGGGTCCTTTAAAAACTGATTTCAACAGACAGACGGACATGGCTTAATCGACTCCGCTATCTATAAGGATCCAGAATATATATACTTTATAGGGTCGGAAAATTATATTATAGAAATTACAAACGGAATGACAAACTTATATATACCCTTCTCACGAAGGTGAAGGGTATAAAAAGTCGACACAGGCTGGTGTTAACTCAATACCTTCCGTCCACCAGTTAAATGCTACTCTTACTACACCACTGCTTTGTTGTTTTATTGTGCGTAAATAAATAGTTTTCACACACAAATACTATTTTATTTTCTGTTTGTCTAAAAATAGACATTTGATATCGTGTTCACAAAAGAAGGGAAAAAACAGAAAAAGTAACTGTTTTATTTTACCTACAAAGTAAGTCATTAATGAAGTACTTAATGGTAATAATTGTAAGCAAAGATTTTGCTGGGATTCTTCCTTATTTGCTTTTGTTGTTGCTTGTTACTGATTTAGCACAGGGTTTACATAAATGACATTTCCAAATAGCCGTACGATCATGGTTCATGCTATTGTATGTTGATTCGAAGAGAGGACTGCAGGGATTGAAATGGAAGCTGTTGTTGCAATTAAAGCTTTTAACATAGTTGCTCGGTAAAGGTTCCCTACACTGTTCGCAAGTACGTATGATGATTGGTACATGATATTCTATTGCCCCAGGGAGTAACCCTATTGAAAATGGTAAAGATCGGTCCTGGCCCCCATACAATTGTACCCCCGAATAGGGCTTGTAAACCTTGTAATCAAACTACAGATGGCAATTTTGAAGATAGTTCAATGAAATTTGGCACATGATCGTTTATGAAGTCATAGAAGACTCCATAAACGAAGCATATTGAAAATTGTTAACATCGGTCCATTATTTCACCTAGCCCCCATACAACTGAACCTCCAAATAGTGCATGTAAACCTTGTAATCAAACTACAGGTCGCAATTTTAGAGATAATTCAATGAAATTTGCCACATGATCTTTTATAGTACCGAAGACGAAGCCTAGAAAACAGTTGACATTAGTCCATTATATCACATAGGCCTCATACAGCTAAACCCGCCAAATAGGGCTTTTAAGTTCATAATTATGTTTAACCAGCTTATAACCCGCTAACTTGTTAGCGAGCCGTTTTATAGGTTTTGTAAAAAAAACAAGTAAGAGTTCTATATTCGGCTGTGCCGAATCTTATATACCCTTCACCATGATGTGTTTAAAGCCTTTTGTACCTTTTGAAGAACGAAAAAGTACCAAAAAGTCCCCATCTATGGGTCCTCAGTTAATCCGGGCCATACAAACTTAATTACATGTTCCTGGGTTCAATATTGTAGAAATTGTAAAACGTACCTTTTGAAGTACCAAGAAGTCCCCTTTTACTGGTTCTCACTTAATCCGGGATATACGAACTTAATAACATGTTTCTAGGTTCAATATTATAGAAATTTCAAAAAGTACCTTTTGAAGAATGAAAAAGTACCAAAAAGTACCCTTTCATGGGTCCTCACTTAATCCTGGCCATACATACTTAATTACATGTTTCTAGGTTTAATATCGTAGAAATTGCAAAAAGTACCTTTTGAAAAACGAAAAAGTACCAAAAAGTCCCCTTTTATGGGTCCTTACTTAATCCGGGCCATACATACATAATTACATGTTTCTAGGTTTAATATCGTAGAAATTGCAAAAAGTACCTTTTGAAAAACGAAAAAGTACCAAAAAGTCCCCTTGTATGGGTCCTCACTTAATCCGGGCCATACATACTTAATTACATGTTTCTAGGTTCAATATTGTAGAAATTGCAAAAAGTACCTTTTGAAGAACGAAAAAGTACCAAAAAGTCCCCTTTTATGGGTCCTCACTTAATCCGGGCCATACATACTTAATTACATGTTTCTAGGTTCAATATTGTAGAAATTGCAAAAAGTACCTTTTGAACAACGAAAAAATACCAAAAAGTCCCCTTTTATGGGTCCTCACTTAATCCGGGCCATACATACTTAATTACATGTTCCTAGGTTCAATATTGTAGAAATTGTAAAAGTACCTTTTGAAAAACGAAAAAGTACCAAAAAGTCCCTTGTATGGGTCCTCACTTTATCCGGGCCATACATACTTAATTACATGTTTCTAGGTTCAATATTGTAGAAATTGCAAAAAGTACCTTTTGAAGAACGAAAAAGTACCAAAAAGTCCCCTTTTATGGGTCCTCACTTAATCCGGGCCATACATACTTAATTAAATGTTTCTAGGTTCAATAATGTAGAAATTGCAAAAAGTACCTTTTGAACAACGAAAAGGTCCCCTTTTATGGGTCCTCACTTAATCCGGGCCATACATACTTAATTACATGTTTCTAGGGTCAATATTGTAGAAATTGCAAAAAGTACCTTTTGAAAAACGAAAAAGTACCAAAAAATCCCCTTTTATGGGTTCTCACCTAATCCGGGCTCTACATACTTAATTTCATGGTTCTAGGTTCAATATTATAGAAAATTCAAAAAGTACCTTTTGAAAAACGAAAAAGTACCAAAAATCCCCTTTTATGGGTTCTAACTTAAGCCAGACTCCACATACTTAATTTCATGTTTCTAGCCAATAACAAAACATTAGTGCTGCTCTCGCTCTGCTACTCTTGCTCTGCTGCTCTTGCTCTGCTTTGCTTTTATAAACAAATTACAATAACAATATTTACCGTATTGTTATGTATTTTGTTTTTGTTTTTTGCAGTTTCTGTCTGAGCATGAATAAAAAATCTAAATTTTATATGAAATTTTCAGAGGTTGTCTCGGTTTTTTGCTCATATCTCCGTTATTTATGGACCGATTTTGCTGATTTTAAATAGCGTTCTTGCCGGTCGTATGTCTGATAGAATTATGGAAGATTCGGATCTCGCAGATATCTGGGGTCTTCTAAAAACTGATTTCAACAAACATACAGACAGACAGACGGACAGACAGACAGACGGACATGGCTTAATCATCTCCGCTACCTATAAGGATCCAGAATATATATACTTTATAGGGTCGGAAAATTATATTATAGAAATTACAAACGGAATGACAAACTTATATATACCCTTCTTACGAAGGTGAAGGGTATAATTAATTTGTAAAATTGTGATAATCTCTCTATTCCTCAATGTTATACCTAATTTTACTTTTACCCATTTAAAACGATTTCATAGTAAAAAAATTATGGCAAAAAGCACTAAAATATCGCATTTTATAGGTTCTAACTTACTACGGGCACTAAATGCTTAATTTCATGTTTCCACGATAAACTTTATAAAAACTTCAAAAAGTACCTTTGAAGAACGAAGGTTTCCACGCAGGGATGGCAAAATTGGTACGATGGTACTTTTTTTGATACTTTTTTAAGTGTAAAAGTACCGTGATACTTCCGAGTCTTATTTGATACTTTCAGGGCCACAATATCAATATACGATTATCGTTTAACCGGTAGTAAATCTGTTGGTAAAATAATTTTTCTACCCTACACCACTTTAGTGGTGTATGAATATTACTTCATATTCTCCATCACATCTAGAATCTGAGATATTATTTCCTGAGTTTTGAGTAAACGCGCCATGAGTGCTTTAAATATAACATTTTACAATGTACAATTTCGTAGTAATATTTGTATCGTAGCTTAGAGATACCATGCATTTCCTGTGAAAACTTCATCAAATTATATCAAAGGTGTTAACATTGAGGGACGGACACCATATCAACATTAACGCCCATTCCAACTTTAAAATGTATAAACATATTTTAGAAATTTCAAACTTTTAACAAAAAAAAAAATGTACTTTGGATTGTAAGAAAGCTTTAACTTAATACTCTCACAGAGGCAAGGTTCACATAATATGGGTACCAGCCCACTCGGGAGTAGTCTGTAAAGAAAGAGCAAATGTAATAGCTTTAAAGGGAAGGGAGCTCAAGGCAGTTAAACTGACAAACGCAAAACCATTCTACGCAACAAAAGCTGAACAAAAATACTGCCTGGCATTCGTCGAAGATATATCCAAGTATCTTGGAAGTGATGTTATTCCGGAAATAACATTCCTGACTAACACTGATTGGAATAATTCATTCAGTTATTTTTTTTCATGATAAAGAGCGCACAACAGATTGTGGCCTAGGTGCATTTTTTCGGATTTGATGCAGTACACATCCTCCTATCAACCTAACCTAAGTACTTTGAGATCCAAAAAAGTACTCTCTGAAATATTTTTTTTATACTGAAACAAAATCTCTTTTTCCATCCCTGTTCCCACGTAATCCGAACAATACATATTAAATTTCACGTTTCTAGGTTCTATTCTATAAAATAATTCAAAAACTACATTTTGAAGAACGAATACGTACCAAAAAATCTACTTTTATAAGTTCTCACTTAATCCGGGCCATACATGCCATACCTTTTGAATAACCAAAAAGTACTTAAAAGACTCATTTTATGGGTTCTCACTTAATCCCGGTCATACATGCCAAAAAGTAGCTTTTGAAGAACGCTAAAGTACCAAAAAGTCCTCTTTTATAGGGGCCATGCATATTTAATAGATGTTTCTAGGTTTAAAGAATTTAAAAAATTATCTTTTGAAGATCAAAAAAGTACCAAAAATATCCCTTTTATGGGATCTCACTTTATCCGCAATATTATAAAAAATTCAAAAAGTACCTTTTAAAGAACGAAAAGTACCAAAAAGTTCTCTATTAGAAGTTCTCGCGTAATCCGGGTAATACATGTTTAATTTCATATTTCTAGGTTCAATATTATAAAAAATTCAAAATGTACATTTAAAAGAACGAATACGTACCAAAAAGTCCTAAAAGAAAACAAAAAAAGTACCAGTCGAAGGACGAAAAAGTATCAAATGTTCTTTTAATTAAGTTTATTTATTCCAGACTCTCATATTTCATATTTCTAGGATTAAATTAAAAGCAAATTTAAACAAGTAAGAGTGCTATATTCGTCTTAGCCGAATCTTAAATACCCTCCACCAACTACTTTTATATTAATACTTTTCTAATTGATCAAATATTTGTAGAAACGAATTTTCTCACGGTTAAAGTGTTTTAGGGGCTGAACCTAGTCTATGAATAATTATAGACCGATAGTAAAGGATTCTTTAAGCTAAATTTCTTTACATAAAAGCTATATTTCAGTAAAATTTTGCATTTATATCGTAATTTAGCAACAAATAATGTGTATTTAAGTGATTTTCTAAAGGGAACCTGTATGGAACCGACCACAGCCGTGTTATGAACCGATCGTGAAAATCTTGAAATTGATTTTTTGTATACAAAACTAATATTTGTGCCAAATTTTGTATCAATGGTTTTATTTTGTAATGAGTAATGTGCGTTTAAGAGATTTTCGCAAAAGGACTTTTTATGGGAGCTATGTCTAATTATGTATATAAAGACAAAATTTCAATATTCTGTATCTAAATCATTATATAGTAATAAATATTGTGGATCTAAATGATTTTCTGGACCTAGTATGAGAGCTATGATCAAATATGGATCGATCGTAAAACAATTTTATAGTGAATTTATGTATATAAGAGCATTATATTTGCTAAATGTATGGATATCAGTATTTGGTTATGAGTTATGTGCGTTTTTTATGATTTTCGGGAGAAAACCTTGTATAAGAACTATGACCAAGGAGGGACCGATTGAGAAAAAAATTTTGAAATAACATTTATGTGTACAAAAACACTATTTATGCCAAATGTTTAATGGCTATCAAAAAAAATTTCACAACATTATTTCTCTATATATGAGCAACATTTGTGTCAATTTAGTAATGAGTTATGTGCGTTTAAGTTATTTTCGGGAGGGGACCTAATATAGGAGCTATGACTAGTTATGGACCGATCGAAGAAAAATTTCTCAGTAATATTTTTGTGCATTTGAGCAATACTTGTACTAAATTTTATATGGATATCTTAATGTAGTAATGAGTTATGTGAAAAGCTTTAAACTGCTTTTTAATCTTCACTAGTTTAGGAGATATGATGTTACCAAATTTACCTGTTTTTAACCTTTTTTATCCCCTAAACATTCGTATTTTCAAAAATCCCGTCTTTATTTAGAGTGAGACCAATCTCCTGTCTAAATTTCAGCTCATTAGCTTCAACCGTTTAGGCTGTGGGATGATTAATCAGTCAGTCATTAACGTTAGAATTTTATATATATACATATACTTGTATCTCGACAAAAAGCTGCAAAACCAAGTTCTATACTCATTTGAACCTAGCCCCTATAAAAAGCCCCCGTCAAAATTTTACTTGAATAAATGGCTTATTCAAGTAAAATTCAACTTAAATGCATTAAATCACATTTTAATTCGTATACAGGTGAAGGGTATTAAATGGTCGGCATCGTCCGACTATAACTTCTTACTTGTTTTTTTAATTCTTATTCACTTGAAACACGTCTGTGTAAATTAGCAACTGAACTAGAACATTTGGAGTACAACGGCGCACTTACTTTAATATTCATCTGAACATTTTAAAGAAAAAAGGGTGGACTTTTATTGGGGAGCTTGAAGCCCTCACATCAATTAAATCGTATATCTAAGAAAATATTAGAGTTAGAATCATAAAATTATTCATAATTTTGACATTCATGCGAACATTAAGGGAATAACGGGCAGACTTTCAATGTGGGGGCACAACATATATGAATTAAATACAAAATTAAATACAAAATTTCTTGAAAACTGTTAGATAAAAATTTTTTCTAGATAGATAGAAATTGGCGAATTTGCAATGATGATATAACATATTGTTAATCCTAAATATTATTGTAGTTAGAATTTTCAAAATCAATACTAAAGGATAAAGCAACAAATTTTGTGTACCCCAAGGCATTAAAATAAGAATTATATTTTAATATTAAAAGTAAGTAAGAAATAAATAGCTCCTTAAAGTATTACATTAGAATTTAAATGAAATATATTGTCACCAAATGAAATTATTATAATAAACCTTTAAGATAAAATGCATTATTTAATAACTAAATAAATAATTGTTTTAAGACCAATTCAGGAAGCCCGAATTTTCTGAAATTTGGCGGTTGTGAGTACAGCTTATGACAATACATTATTATATTCGAATATTCAAAATTATATTCGAAAATTCGAAGTTATGTTCGAAAAATTGTTTATGGACTTAAAATAATCTCTGCGTCTTAAAAACTAAATATAAAATTTTCGAAAATTCGAACTTAAGTTCGAAAAATTTTTAAAGCCATTAAAACCAGTTCTGGTGGCCCGAATTGAAATTTGGCAGTTTGGAGTTGGAATATTTAAAATTAAGTTCGAAAATTACATGTAATGTTCGAAAAAAAATTTAAGCTGTTAATATAATCTCAAAATTGGGTATATTCACAAAAATATAATTTTAGTTCTATTCGAGGTCAATTTTTTACATTTTCTAATTTCAAAATCATGTTCGAATAAATTTTAAAGTTGTTAAAATCTCTCAAAATAGTGGAGATTCACAAAAATATAATTTTTGTTCCTTTTGCTTACTTTTTCTACAAACAAATTTTGAAACGAATTTGCAGTACGAATAATTTGATTGTGTTCCGTTCGACGAATTTACACAACAAATTTTTTTTCGACTAGTTCGTCGAGCTCAATTGTGCCTATACCATTAAGTTCTTAAGAGTAGAGTTTCCTCTCTATATAATCTATGGATAATGCTTATAATACTAAAAAATATTTATTTTTCAATATTGCAGATTAAAAAACAAACATACATTCTTCAAAACATTTATAGATAAATTATTTTGCAAAATATTTAAAGAAATCTTTCAAAATATAAATTTAAATGTAATATTTTTTCAATATTTTTAAATCCAATTTTTTGCAAGTATGTTGGCTTAAGAATTCTACTAATACATTCTTAGAGTAACGTACCGACTGAGTGTTATTAGTGGTATCAAAATTGTTACCAAACCATGATACAAACAAAAATTTATAGTTTTCCTTAAAAAAATAAAATTAACTATAAATAAAATTGTATTTTCAGAATGCCATCTGTGGACAATACAGAGGAAGTCTCTGCACCGCAGGTGCCCAAAACAGAGCTAGAAGAATTGCAAATAAAAGCTAATAGCGTTGCTGATGATGTAAGTAATAATAAAATATAAGATAATATAATTATGAAAGCCATTCATATGTAATTTTTTGCTCATAAGATTATGGATTGTATTCATAAAAAATTGGTTTTAATACACACAATATTTTAAGCAGAATTTAGCCTTATAAACCATTAATAAAATTGTGATATTAATATATTAATCGTCTTTTTTTGAACGTTAGCAACAGTTCAAAGGCTATTTCATACAAATTAAAAATTTATAAACGTTAGAAGTTAAGGTAGAACCCGTTGCTGTCCACGCACTGTAACGTACCGTACCGTTAGCACGTTTGTGCACTTAAAGAACATTTAAAAACGTAACGCTTATATTGAAAATAAACACAAAATAATTTAAGTTTTCAGACGTTTTTTTAATATAAAGGTAAATTAATTCGCAATAATTTGCTTTTTTTGTTATTTTCTTAAGATTATGTATTTAAAACATACACCGGCGTATAGAGAGACAGATGAAAAACATCATCATTACACACACTATTGGTATTTTTTCAATGAAATTGCACTGAAAAAATATTTGGCTATTTTCAATTTTGAAGATTAAATTGCACTTCTATAAATTGGAAATATTAATAAACAAAATATAATCAATGGACATAAGAATGATAATTTCCTCACATAGAAAGAAAATTTCAAATTAAAATGTACAAAAAAAGTATCAAATAAGAATGATCTTATTTGTTATGCATTCTAGAAAATTATTTAAGGTGTATGTTGTTTTTGTAAATTATGCTTTTGTTTTTGAAGTTGTGTTTTTGTTTTTTCAAACTGCGTTTGAAATTTCTGAAGCAATGTGACATCAACCTACTTTGTTGAATGCTACAAAGCAACTTAATAAAATATTTGTATTTTTGACGCTCTTCTTGAAAAGTTCGTATGCGATCGTGCTATATGTGCTGTACATGTAAACTGCCGAAAATCTTCGTATTCAGAACAATACTAGTGATTTAAAACAATTCAAAAATTATAAGAAGCAAAAATAAATTACATAAATATTCAATCAGCTGTTCGAAACAGTGATGATTGTTGAGAGGCACTTTTTTTAAAATGGCTAAGTAGAAAAAGTACCAAAATTAAAAAATATATATGTATATGTAATAGCGCACAGTGGGGCAGAATGGAAATTTTTTGGAAATAAATCTTGCATTTCTAAACGGCTGATCCGATCGGGATAAAATTTGGCGTGAGCGTAGCCAAGGAGTATTCGAGTTTAAGTTTTGAAGATAAACCTCGCAGATGCCCCAGGGACGGAGCTGTGGCGGCTCAAAGTAGGGTACCTACGACCTGTAAAATTTTTAAACTCGTGCCATTTTTTTGTTTTTCACCCAAAGATTTTTATATTTTCTGAAAGCGCTCAACGAGATGTTGAAAAAACATGCTTGGACATACTACTTATCTCTTATAATATCCGAGTTATAGGCATTTAAAAATTTAGTGATACAAAATTTACCATACCTTGGTCCACCTTTTTTTGAATACCGGGCGTAATTTTGGACCAAATGGACTCAAATTTATCCTGTTAGTTAGACAACAAAATTTCCAATAATACACAAAAAATTTCAGATCAATATCATTTACAGATTCAAAAATATACGTTTTTTAATTTAAAAATTCAAAAAATTTTTGATTTTTGCCGTTTTTTTACCCAAAATGTGTCTTAACTCTTTTATTAATAAAATAAAATTTTCTTTAAGAAAATACAACAATTTTATAGTATTCTAAAAGGTATCTTTACGCAGAACGCTTTGGCGTAAAAAACTTGTCCTATTTTTTGAAAATGTTGCCACTGCGTCCTTCCGAATATGACCTATTTTTTTTTATCAAAACTTCAACTTTGGGCGACATGTTCTAAAATCCCAAAGCTGGGATCAGAAAACTGAAAGCAGTTTTGGAAACCTCAATATGTTTTCTATTTACTCCAAAAGTATTTTCCCAGACCTGAAAGAAATGTGGACCCTATGAGCAAAAATGTAAAAAATCCCATTTTTGGGATTTTCATTCCTATTTTTGGGAATTGCGGGATGCCTTTTGACTTTTTCAATTTTTTTTTTTTGCATTTTCTTATTTGAAATGACAAATTTAACAAGCGTTAAAGATTTCATTGAGTTTTGTTCATAAATAAAGATTTTGTCATATATTACATATTTGTTAAATTTCTAAAACTATGATTAATATCAAAATTTTAATAGGGTCGCAGATAGCTACAACAATTTAGTCCATATTTATCCCTTAATATCTTTTTTTTGTTAGATATGGAAATTCTCGATCCTTTACAAAAAATTTCAAGCTAATATCTCAATTACATTCAAAAATATGTTCATTTAAACCTGTATCCTTTAATTTTATATTTTTCATATTTTAGTATTAAATATGACAGAACATGTTTAAATCTTATATTTACCTATTTTCTATTTGTTTGCTTATCCTTATAATTGAAAGGTCCTATTATGCTTAAATTTTCAGAAATTGATAAGGTAAAAATATACAGGTAATGATAATTTCGATTCATTCACTAATAAGAAATATCAATGACTGAATTACAGGTTATAGTAATATAGTCCTAAATTTTAATAGGTAGACAGTTCGTAATTTTTTACTTTGGAATACCTGTATCGGAAATAACAAGAATTGGTATATAAGTAAACTTCTCAGATTTTAAGTACCATATTTAATAAATCTACAAAGAAGATTACATTAAAGTACGAAGAGTTGTGTTCCGTTTTATGGAGTGTATCTTCAAAAGGGCCAGAAAGAATTGAAGACATTTCAAATTATATAAAAACTACATATAGTAGAAAAGTAGACAAAACAGGCATATCAAAAATTGAAAACTTTTTAAAACTTTTTGATGTAAAAAGTAAGTCTGTGGATGGAAATCAAAAGAAATTTCGATTCAAATTTTGTAGTTGGATGGAAATTACTACGGAAATCTCAATTTACAACACATCAGCAGGAGCGCTTTGCAAGTCATACGAAGACTTATGTTCAAGGTCAAAAAAAAGAGGGTCACACAAAAACTTTTTTCAATCTCAAATGAGGAAATTGCTGATACATTTAACGAAAGGAAAACCAACCTATCGATGACGTACATATTGCAACTATTCTTCCAATGCATCACCAAAACGACTTAAGCGAATTGTGGAAAGTATACCAACTCCAACATCACAATCAAATTTTACTGAAGAGGAAGCAATAGCGCTTATGTTGGAACTGGTCTCAGTCGAAATAAGTACCAAATATTAAGGAAGCTCTGCATGAAAAAGGACACAATATATTACCATCATACAAGGCGATCCAGGAAAAAAACAAACTATTCTACCATCACCTATTGCTGTTAATGATGTGGAAGCTTGTATTGATATATCATCTTTGCTCGGAAACACAGCATCAAGAATTGTGTCAGACTTTTCAGAAGACCAACTAAGGAAAATTCATAACTGTGATGTTGTCTTAATGTGTAAGTGGGGATGTGACGTTTTATCAGCACTTCCAGAATACAAACAAGCTTGTGGAAGTCGGACATTAGCAGACTACAAAATTGTATTTATGTCATCATTAGTGCCATTACGAATTCGTTCATACTCCCGTAATCTATCATCGTCAAGCATCGGAAATTCATTTGAAGATATATGGATCAATACAACTCCGGGTTCAAAAAATTTTTGTAGACCCATTGGATTTGAATATATAAAGGAGTCAAAGAAAACAACAAAAGATTTAGTGGAATATTTAAAAGATGAAATAAATGCACTGGAGCCCATTTGCATAAAAATAAAGGAATTCTCTATTAACGTATCATATCAGCTAAGCTTAACAATGATTGATGGAAAGGTCAGCAATGCCATAACAGAAACTTCTTCCTTCTGGAGATGCTCAATATGTAATGAGAAAAAGTCGCAATTCTCAAATATAAACAAAAGCAGAAGTATTAATGAAGAAGTCCTGTCTTTCTGAATTTCAGCACTTCATGCCAGAATACTATAAAATTGTTATACGTTCTTTAAGAACATATAACAATTTTATAGTTTTCTAAAAGGTATCTTTACGCAGAACGCTTTGGCGTAAAAATCTTGTCCTATTTTTTGAAAATGTTGCCACTGCGTCCTTCCGAATATGACCTATTTTTTTATCAAAACTTCAACTTTGGGCGACATGTTCTAAAATCCCAAAGCTGGGATCAGAAAACTGAAAGCAGTTTTGGAAACCTCAATATGTTTTCTATTTACTCCAAAAGTATTTCCCAGCCCTGAAAGAAATGTGGACCCTATGAGCAAAAATGTAAAAAATTCCATTTTTGGGATTTTCATTCCTATTTTGGGAATTGCGGGATGCCCTTTGACCTTTTTGAATTTTTTTTGCATTTTCTTATTTGAAATGACAAATTTAACAAGCGTTGAAGATTTCATTAAGTTTTGTTCATAAATAAAGATTTTGTCATATATTACATATTTGTTAAATTTCTAAAACTATGATTTATATCAAAATTTTAATAGGGTCGCAGATAGATACAACAATTTAGTCCATATTTAACCCTTAATATCTTTTTTAGTTAGATATGGAAATTCTCGACCCTTTACAAAAAATTTCAAGCCAATATATCAATTACATTCAAAAATATGTTCATTTAAACCTGTGTCCTTCAATTTCATATTTTTCATATTTTAGTATTAAATATGGCAACATGTTTAAATCTTATATTTACCTATTTTCTATTTGTTTGCTTATCCGTAAATTGAAAGATCCTATTATGCTTAAATTTTCAGAAATTTATAACTATTTTTTACCTAAATTTTTTCGACAGATCATTTCGTTCTGTTTCGTTTATGATCATATAGGTAAAAATATACAGGTAATGATAATTTCGATTCATTCACTAATAAGAAATATCAATGACTGAATTACAGCTTATAGTAATATAGTCCTAAATGTTAATAGGTAGACAGTTCGTAATTTTTTACTTTGGAATACCTGTATCGGAAATGACAAGAATTGGTAGAATTCTCAGATTTTAAGTACCATATTTAATAAATCTACAATGAAGTTTACATTAAAGTATGAAGAGTTGTGTTCCGTTTTATGGAGTGTATCTTCAAAAGGGCCAGAAAGAATTGAAGACATTTCAAATTATATAAAAACTACATATAGTAGAAAAGTAGACAAAACAGGCATATCAAAAATTGAAAACTTTTTAAAACTTTTTGATGTAAAAAGTAAGTCTGTGGATGGAAATCAAAAGAAATTTCGATTCAAATTTTGTAGTTGTATGGAAACTACTACGGAAATCTCAACTTACAACACATCAGCAGGAGCGCTTTGCAAGTCATACGAAGACTTATGTTCACCAAAACGACTTAAGCGAATTGTGGAAAGTATACCAACTCCAACATCACAATCAAATTTTACTGAATAGGAAGCAATAACGCCTATGTTGGAACTGGGTCTCAGTCGAAATAAGTACCAAATATTAAGGAAAGCTCTGCATGAAAAAGGACACAATATATTACCATCATACAAGGCGATCCAGGAAAAAAACAAACTGTCCGACCACCACCTATTGCTGTTAATGATGTAGAAGCTTGTATTGATATATCATCTTTGCTCTAAAACACAGCATCAAGAATTGTGTCAGAATTTTCAGAAGACCAACTAAGGAAAATTCATAACTGTGATGTTGCCTTAATGTGTAAGTGGGGATGTGACGGTTTATCAGAACCTTCAGAATACAAACAAGTCGGACATTAGCAGACTACAAAAGTGTATTTATGTCATCATTAGTGCCATTACGGATTCGTTCATATTCCCTTAATCCATCATCGTCAAGCATCGGAAATTCATTTGAAGATATATGGATCAATACAACTCCGGGTTCAATAAATTTTTGTAGACCCATTGGATTTGAATATATAAAGGAGTCAATGAAAACAACAAAAGATTTAGTGGAATATTTAAAAGATGAAATAAATGCACTGGAGCCCATTTGCATAAAAATAAAGGAATTCTCTATTAACGTATCATATCAGCTAAGCTTAACAATGATTGATGGAAAGGTCAGCAATGCCATAACAGAAACTTCTTCCTTCTGGAGATGCTCAATATGTAATGAGAAAAAGTCTCAATTCTCAAATATAAACAAAAGCAGAAGTATTAATGAAGAAGTCTTGTCTTTCAGAATTTCACCACTTCATGCCAAAATACGATTTTTGAATTACTTTTTACACATAGCATACGACCTCAAATATAGAAGTGTGCCAGAATTTCACCACTTCATGCCAAAATACGATTTTTGAATTACTTTTTACACATAGCATACGACCTCAAATATAGAAGTGTGCCAGAGAATCTTACTAAATCAACAAAAAACAATGAAGAATTGAAAGAACTGAGAGCTGCGGAAAAAAGCAGAATCCAAGAAGAATTTAAAGTTCAGATGGGATTAAACATCGACAAACCACTTCCAAGTTGCGGTAGTACAAATGACGGTAATACGGCGACAAGGTTTTTTCGTGATTTTGAAATTACTTCAAAAATAACTGAAATCGACAAAGAGATGCTTCGAAGAGTTAACACTATTTTAATGGCACTGCATAGTAAACATAAAATTAATGGAAATCGATTTGGGGAATATACATCTGAAATTTCTAAATTACTTGTATCTCTGTATCCATGGAGGGAACTAACAACAACAGTACACAAAGTATTGTGTCATGGTCAAATAATAATTGAATTGAATATTCTTCCATTTGGAGAGTTAACAGAAGAAGCCCAGGAAGCGAGGAATCGAGATTTTAAGCATGTTCAACTTTTCAGCTCAAGAAAATGCTCTAGGCAATCACAGAATGAAGATTTTTTTAATAGTTTACTTCTATCTTCTGATCCTGTTCTTTCAACTATGCGAAAGAGATGGATTTGTTATGAAACTCTATCATCTCAAAACGAGGAAGATTTAAAGGACTTATATTACCTTCTGGATATGTATACCGATATGACAGATTATTTCATAGAAAATAAGTAGTGTTAGGAATTAACTATATAAGTAGGTTGAAAGAATTAATTGTATTATGTTTAAGATAAACAGTTCAAATAAAAAAAGCTATTATACTAACTGATGATATTGTATTAAATTGTGTTTTATATTTCGGTGGGCGGGAAGGTGGTTTGTGGGGTGATTTAGGTGTTGTTGTGCGTGGCTCATAATAAAATTATATTTTTTATTGTATATACAATGTTATAGTCTTTAATAAAATAATTAACTAAATAACTTTTAAAAATTGTCCAAATATTTTATTCAACACAAAATGTATGTTCTGTCTGTCATACTTAATACTAAAATATGAAAAAGATGAAATTGAAGGACACAGGTTTAAATGAACATATTTTTGAATGTAATTGAGATATTGGCTTGAAATTTTGATATAAATCATAGTTTTAGAAATTTAACAAATATGTAATATATGACAAAATCTTTATTTATGAACAAAACTCAATGAAATCTTTAACGCTTGTTAAATTTGTCATTTCAAATAAGAAAATGCAAAAAAATGAAAAGGTCAAAGAGCATCCCGCAATTCTCAAAAATAGGAATGAAAATCCCAAAAATGGGATTTTTTACATTTTTGCCCATAAGGTCCACATTTCTTTCAGGGCTGGGAAAATACTTTTGGAGTAAATAGAAAACATATTGAGGTTTCCAAAACTGCTTTCAGTTTTCTGATCCCAGCTTTGGGATTTTAGAACATGTCGCCCAAAGTTGAAGTTTTGATAAAAAATAGGTCATATTCGGAAGGACGCAGTGGCAACATTTTCAAAAAATAGGACAAGTTTTTTACGCCAAAGCGTTCTGCGTAAAACTATAAAATTGTTATATGTTCTTAAAGAAAATTTTATTTTATTAATAAAAGAGTCAAGACACATTTTGGACAAAAAAAACGGCAAAAATCAAAAAATTTTTGAATTTTTAAATTTAAAAACGTATATTTTTGAATCTGTAAATGATGTTGATATGAAATTTTGTCTAACTAACAGGAATTAGGTAAATTTTGTATCACTAAATTTTTAAATGCCTATAACTCGGATATTATAAGAGATAAGTAGTATGTCCAAGCATGTTTTTTCAATATCTCTTGAGCGCTTTCAGAAAATATAAAAATCTTTGTATTTGGGTGAAAAACAAAAAAATGGCACGAGTTTAAAAATTTTACAGGTCGTAGGTACCCTAATTTGAGCCGCCACAGCTCCGTTCCTGGGGCATCTGCGGGGTTCATCTTCAAAACTTAAACTCGAATACTCCTTGGCTACGCTCACGCCAAATTTTATCCTGATCGGATCAGCCGTTTAGAAATGCCAGATTTATTTCCAAAAAATTTCCATTCTGCCCCACTGTGTAGCGTTAACCTCATCAAGCGTTTTAATCCTGTTGAATACACAATATCATAGCACTTCTTTCTCTGATTATAAAAGTGGAAAAATATTTATGTTTTCTATTCAGGTGCAGGAATTATAGACTTTCAAATGTGTGATATATAACTGAACATCTCTCGTCTACTAATTATTAAAAATGGTCAACATAGGTATCAATAGAAAGATCTGAGAATGTCTATCGATTGACATACAAAATTACATAAATATTTAAACCATTGAGACCGAAAGTCTAATTTTAGGTTTTCTTATATTAACTTTTTACAAAAGTATAGTTATCTCAAAAATATATAGATATAATGGTTCTTCATATCACATCAAATTTTGTAGACTTTTATGTGAGATATGATTGAGAGGTCCATCTCATCTCAATCGCGGGATTTTTATACGCTTTACGTTCGTGAGAAGGGTATTTATAAGTTTGTCATTCCGTTTGTAATTTCTATAATATAATTTTTCGACCCTATAAAGTATATATATTCTGGATCCTTATAGATAGCGGAGTCGATTTAGCCATGTCCGTCTGTCTGTTTGTGTGCATGTTAAAATCAGTTTTCAGAAGACCCCAGATATCTGCAAAATTCGAACATTCAATAATTCTATTGGAAATACGATCGAATAGAATATTTAAAATCAGTCTTATCGGTCCATAAATAACGAAGATATGAGTAAAAATCCGAGACCACCTCTGAAAATTTAATCAAAATTGAGATTTTTTATTTAAACAGAAATTGCAAAAAACAACATACATAATCATACGGTAAATCTTGTTTATAAAAACAATGCAAAACGAGAGCAGCACTTGTGTGTTGTTATTGGCTAGAAACATGAAATTATCCATGTGGGCCTGGCTTAAGCTAAAAGTCATAAAAGGGAACTTTTTGGTACTTTTTCGTTTTTCAAAAGGTACTTTTTGAATTTTCGATGCTATTGAACCTAGAAATATGAAATTAAGTATGTAGAGTCTGAATTAGGTGAGAACAGATAAAAAGAGACTTTTTGGTTCTACAAAAGGTACTTTTTAAATTATCTATAATATTAAACATAGAAACATGAAATTAGGTATGTAGAGCCCGAATTAAATCAAAACACATAAAAGGGGACTTTTTGGTACTTTTTCGTGCTACAAAAAGTACTTTTTGAAATTACTATAAAATTGAACCTAAAAATATGAAATTTAGCATGTATGTCCTTGACTAGGTAAGAGGCTTTTTAGTACTTTTTCGTTCTACAAAAGGTATTTTTTGTATATTCTATAATATTGAACCTAGAAACATAATATATACATATATCTTGTTTAAAATTATTTTTAACTTTTTTAGAAAGTATTGAAAAATTTAAAATTACCTTTACTTGCACTTGCAAAATTGAATGTATGTATAACGAGCATATTGGTTAAGTAGTATCGATCTATATAAATTGCATTAAATACAAATCAAAGATTTTAAAAAATAGACATTTTTAAACTTTCATAACGCCAGTATTTAATGAGATGGAGCTCTAAAATTTATATCATATGTCTACAAAATTTTATGTAATATGAAGTACCGTTATATCGATATATTTTTGAGATAACAGTACTTTTGCAATAAAGTCAATGTTAGAAAACATAACATTACACCCTGACTCTCAATAGTTAATAATCATATTATATATCAATCAAATGATATTTCAAATACCTTATTATTGACACCTATATCGATAATATATATATATAAATAATTAGTCGAGATATAATCAAGTATATATCAAAATATTGGAGACCTCTAACTCCAAAAGAAATATTTTAATCAAGTATAATTTTGTTTCTTAGAATTAACTAAATTTGAACGCTTGATTTACGCCTGGTTCTATAGTTATAATTAGAAGGTATTTTAAACTGTTTATTTTGATTTGTTGGAGTTCGATAGTGGGGAGGGTATTATACGTTTGTACTGTAACACACAAAAACATTGGTCCTATACCCACCTTAAAGCATACTGTTCGATTCAGAAACATTTTTTGAGTCGATTAAGACATGTCCGTCCGTCTGTCCTGCTGTTCATGTAAACCTTGTTTCAAGATACAGGCCGCAATTTTCAGACCGTGCCTCTTGATTTGGCTTTTTATGACATAATTACTGGCACAAATAAGTTTTATATAAATATAAATAAATCTGCAGATTTTCGTAATGATTTGCCCTTATTTGACCCTAGCCCCCATACAAACCCCCTTCAAAAGATGTCTTAAACGTCTAAAATTGACTTGCAACAATTTGTATCGCAATGAAACTCAACAAAACTAACTGTTATTTACAAATTTTCCTTTTGCCAAATTTAATGAGGATTTTCCCATGTTTGACCTAATCTCCTATATAAAGCTTCATTTAGAAAATTTTGTTTTTTTATCATTGAATTGCTTAAATACTTTGAAATTAAGGTAAAATTCAACTTAAAGGTTTCTTTATGAAAAAAAAAAATTTTTTAAATATACTCATGGTGTAGGTTAGGTTGATAGGAGGAAGAGATACACTTAGGCCGCAATCAGGCCTGTTGTGCGCTCCGGAAAAAATAAGAGGGAACTGAATGAATTATTTTACACTGTTCTGAAACTCAGTATTCTTAATCTTCCAATTAGTGTTAGTCAGGAATGTTATTTCCGGAATAACATCACTTCCAAGATATTTGGATCTAACTTCGGCGAATGTCTGACAGTGGCAAAGAAAGTGCTCCAGAGTTTCACTGTCCTCTCCGTATGCTCTACATACGTCTGAATCCGCACGTCCAATTTTGCATAAAAGTGCTCGTAATCCTGTGTGTCCACTCAGAATACGTACTATCATACTAACTTCTTACTCTCATCAGGGTCACCCCATAGGATTTTCGTGGTTCTACCCACGGTTTCATTATTCCAAGAAGTCTTATGGGATTATCTCACCCATATTTTTAGTTTAGCTTTTGTTGCGTCGAAAGGTTTTGCGTTTGTCAGGTTAACTGCCTCAAGCTCCTTTCCCTTTAAAGCTATTACATTCGCTCTTTCGTTACCGACAACTCCCTAGTGGTCTGGTACCCATATGATATGAACCTTACCTCTTAGATATAAATCAGTTAAAGCCTTCATACAATCTAATACGGTCTTAGATTTAGTTCTATCTCCTGATGTTGCTCTAGTTGCCTTCTGGCTGCCGGTAAATATATTAAACGCTGTGGGCGCAATATTTATTCTAATCCAAATTTACGCATTCCGTTATTGCTTGTACTTCTGCCTGGAAGCTTGTGTTGTGATTTGGTAAACGGTGGTATATTTCACCATGCCCGACTATACTTTTTACTTATTTTTTATTAAATATATCTTATTATTTTGGCGTAATGGTTGTTGTTTGAATTATTTAAAGTAGCTTTTAAAGAGTCTGTGCAAATCGCAGTGTTTACATATTGTTTTGGCGATGTTTACGGCTTCCATAATAGCTATGATTTTCTTGAGAATATGGAGGTGTAGTAGGGTAGAATTAAGTTTTTAATTAGTTTGTTATCATAGGTAACGCTGAAGCTTGTTAAATCATCTGTTTTTGAAGCGTAAGGGTAGATAAAAGTAGAATCTTTAAAAACCATTCAAATTAATGTATACAATTATTTCGGCACTGTGGTAGTTCTGATATGAACAGAGTATACTCCGAACATATCTGGACATGGAAAGAAAATTCAATGGTATCATTTGTATTTTATACTTTTCATCCATAATCATACAACCCAGCACACATTTTATTTATACGACACATTCATAAGAGAAAAACATACTACGCATTTATTATAGGTACGAGTGATGCCCGCCGTACACCACATTCATCCCGTACCACATACAATTAACACCAACTTATTTCCAACGCTTAGTCCCACAATCTCTGTGGGTTATCTATTGTTTCGACAACAGCACTGAACTTATTCCGCAAAATTAACAATACTGTCTGTTAACCACAACTTACTCTTCCCGCGAATTTGGTTATAAACCACAGCCACTACGGGGATCCCGAAGGAACCTCAACCACCTGACCAGCCAGGACAACTGCGGGCAACTGGCCACCGTGGTTTGACATTTGACATTTGACTCGTACAAACCCAAAAGTTTACTTTACAATATTTTCTAAAATACTTGAAAAAATATTTCTGAGAAGATTGTTGCCAGTTCTAAAGAGAAAAAATATTATCCCAGATCATCAATTTGGATTCCAACATAAACACAGAACCCCTGAACAATGTCACAGAATAGTGAATGTAATGACCGACGCCTTTGAAAAGAAACGATATTGATCTGCGATTTTCTTGATATGCAACATGCATTCCATAAAGTATGGCACGATGGCTTACTTTTTAAAATAAATAATACGTTAAATGTGAAGATGAAAGGTCAAGTATAAATAAAATCCAAGGTCAAGAATAAATGAAATCGAAGCAGGTATACCACAAGGCAGCATACTAGGCCCAGTATTATATACAATTTCTGAAGAGAAAAAATATCATCCCAGATCATCAATTTGGGTTCCGACATAAACACAGAATCCCTGAACAATGTCACAGAATAGTGAATGTAATGACCGACGCCTTTGAAAACAAACGATATTGTTCTGCGATTTTCTTGATATACAACAAGCATTCCATAAAGTATGGCACGATAATACGTTAAATGTAAAGATGAAAGGTCAAGTATAAATAAAATCGAAGGTCAAGTATAAATGAAATCGAAGCAGGTATACCACAGGGCAGCATACTAGGCCCAGTATTATATAAATATATATGGAAAATAAATACAAAAAGAAAATATAGAAAAATATTTGGGAATGACATTAGATAGAAGATTAACATGGAAACAACCTATAAAAGGTAGATATACTATACTATACTAAACAAATGTATACGTAGAGATTTAAAAATGTGCTCCTTAAAAGAAGAAATTCAAAGACTTAGTGAAAGCTGGATTATGCTACAATACAAATCCTCTTACCGTTGCACTCTTAGATGACAGCACCAAAATCCGAAGACTGAAACGAGCATTCGCATTAAATTTATCATTTAGATGTTAATCTGATATGTTGAACATATGTAAATTAATGTTAACTAATTTTATGTATGTAGCTCATTGGGCTGCCTAACTTCTGTTATTTTTACACTACCGAATTTGCTTATTATCCTAAATCAGTCACGAGCAAAACTGAAATTCTAATGCACGCGTGCATAGGCCAAGAAATTCTGCTGACGCTTTGTTGACACACCTACACTATAAACTTGTGTGTATTAGTGTGTCTGTGTTTTACTAAAATGACTACTTGTTTGTTGCTTTGTTACGATCTCAGAGATCAAAATCAAATCAGTTGCTGTTCAGCTTTTGTAGAAGCAAGATCACGTTGCGGATTTTTTTGTGCTTATGATTTTTTCTCTTTTATTACACCTAGCAAAATGTTTGATATAAATTGGGAAAATGATTTCTTTTTTATAGAAAATATGGACGGTGAGGCACAATGCGTCGTATGTTATAAAATTATATGTAAAAAAGCTTTATTTTTTTGAAAAGGCATTATGAAACTTGCCATGGACCCTTAAATGACCTTAGGGGACATGACAGAAAAGTAAAGTTGTTGCAATTAAAAGCACAGTTTTTCTTAAAATTTATAATTAATGAAACAACAGCAAATAATTGCAACAATCTTCCTTTAAATAGCCAAAAAAAAATCATTGCCTCATAAAAAGGCATCTTATGTAGTTGCTTTATCGTTAGCAAAACAATGTCGCCCATTTGAGGATGGCATTTTTTTCTTAAATTTAACTACAGATATTTTGAGTTGTTTTGGAGAAAAATGCCATGAAACTCTGTCAGGATATACCATTATCTCGTCGTACTATAACAAGAAGAACGGAAGATATAAGCAAATTTATTAAAATGTCAGCAAAAGAAAGATTTATTAATTGCAAATATTTTTCGATTTCTCTAGATGAGAGTACGGATATCAATAATATTTGCCAGTTAATTATTTGTATTAAAACAGTTAATGCAAATTTAGAGTGCTTCGAAGAAATGTTTGAAGTGGTTTCACTTCATGGTCATGTAACAGGACAAGTTCTGTATGATGCATTAGATGTTAATGTTTTTGCATTTGCTGACAAAAATAAGGCAAAAATAAAGGACTTTTGGGCATTTTAAACAAAAATGGAATAAATTGCCCAGCATTACATTGTGTCATACACCAACAAGCTCTTTTCTCCAAAGAGTTGGGTATGAAAAATACAATGGATGTTGTTGTAAAAATAATAAATATAATAAGAGGGGGGCACAATTCTCTGACACACAGAAAATTTAAAGATTTTCTAGAAAACCTTAATTCGGATTATGGAGATTTACTTTTATATACCGAAGTCCGTTGGCTTAGTCGAGGCAAAAGTTTGGAAAGACTTTTCCATTTAAGAAAAGAAGTACTCGAATTTTTAAAAACTTTATCCAATAAAGATACAAAACACCTTACTAATTATCTTGAAAATCCCGACTTTCTATTAGATTTTGCATTTTTATGTGATATTACCGAGATATTAAATGACCTTAATTTATGCCTGCAAGGTAAAAATATAAAAATATTTCATTTGAATAGAATTATTCACCAATTTAGTACAAAATTAGATCTCTTAATAAATCAATTAAAAAGTAATAGTATATCAAATCTTAAGAAAACTTCATCAATATTCATAGAATTTAATTTTAATACGTTTGATTGTATTCAGAAATACGCCAAAATAGTTGAGTCCATAAAAAAGAATTACAATGGCAGATTTCAAGACTTAAAATTTATAAAAAAAACAATAGAAATACATGATAATCCCCTTAGAAGTGAAATAGAAGAGCAAGATGCTTTTCTTCGCGAAGAATTGCATAAAATGCGTAATGATTTTGAAGTTCCTATGGAATCTGGGGAAAAATTTTGGCAAAAGATAGATGATACAAAATATTTCAATTTAAAAAACGAAATATATAAGCTATATTCCATGTTTGGCACCACATATAACTGTGAGGTGGCATTCTCAAGTATGAAACTGATTTTAAGTAAATTGCGGAATAGGTTAACCGATCAACACATTGGTGACTTATTGCGTATTAAGGAATATAAAGGAAACATTGATTTGGATAGATTAGTTGAACTTTAAATTAAGTTCAGTTAATATCTCGGTAATATCCCTTAAAAGTTCGAAATCGAATAGAAAGTCGTGATTTTCTTAATGATATTTCAGTAGTTTTATTTAATACTACTTTTTAAAAATACTACTACTTTTCTTAAATGAAAAACTCTTTCCCTTTATTCCATTTTTGTTTAAAATGCCCAAAAGTTCATGAGTTTTTCTCGTCGTAAAAAGTATTTGCAATAGAAAACAAATTTCAAAACTTTTCTCAGTGTACCACCATTTTGTTATAACGTGCAGTCATCTCTCTGCTGCTTAACGCACACAAATATACACATGGTGGTATGTGTTTGCCCATGACTGGTTTGGAGTATGCGAATACGTAGTATTTCACCAATACAATAGCAAATAACAAAGCAAAAATTAATGAAATGATGTGTAAAAAATTAAAGTTGTTGATTTTATGAATAAAAATTTTATTGTATAGAAATTACTAGCGTATAGAAATTTCTAGCTAATACCCGGTTACCCCAATCGAAATTAAATAAATAATAACCAAAAAATTATATATATTTTTTTAAAGGTTTATGATAATTTCTCTTGATGGCAATATATTTCATTTAAATTGTAAAATAAAACATTAATAATCTATTTTACTTCTTATACTTGCTAAAATTTAATATATACTTTTATTCTTAAAAAAATAATTTATATTCTTATGCCCTGGAATATACAATACTTTTTATTTTACCCTCTAGTATAAATGAAAAACCCCCTTAAAGATTATGAATATTCTAACCACACAATAGTTTTTAAGATTAACAATATGTTACATATGAAAAATTTGAAGTATCTAACAGTATTAAAGATATACGAAATTTTGTATTAAATTCATATATGTGGTGCCAAGCCCCCTTTGAAAGTCCGCCCGTTATTTCCTAAATGTTTACAAGAATGTCAAAGTTATTCATATAAAATTTGAAGATTCTAGCTCCAATATATGATTTTTTCTATTTAATTCATATGAGGGCTTCAAGCTTCCCAGATGAAAGCCCGCACTTTTTCCTCCAAAATGTTCCGATGAATATTGAAGTAATTTATGCAAAATTTTATGAGTCTAGTTCTATATTTTCCTAGACAAACAATATTTTGTATTTTATTCATATGGGAGATGTCAAATCCCTATTAAAAGTTCGCTCTTTTTTCTTAAATATGTTTAGATGAATACTAGTTTTTCTTGTAAAATTTTAGGTTAGGTTAGGTTGATAGGAGGATGTATACTACATCAAATCCGAAGAAATACACCTAGGCCACTATCGGGCCTGTTGTGCGCTCCTTATCATGAAAAAAAAAAAAAAACGGAACTGACTGAATTATTTTTCAGTGTTCAGGAACTCAGTTTCCTGAACGTAATTCCTAAGAATCTTCCAATCAGTGTTAGTTAGGAATGTTATTTCCGGAATAACATCACTTCCAAAATACTTGGATCTAACTTCGACGAATGCCTGACAGTGGCAAAGAAAGTGCTCCAGAGTTTCACTGTCCTCTCCACATGCTCTACATTCGTCTGAATCCGCACGTCCAATTTTGTATAGATGTGCACGTAATCCTATGTGTCCACTCAGAATACGTACCATCATACTAACCTCAGACTTGCTCATTTTGAGGAGATTTCTCGTCTTGCTCTCATCAGGGTCACCCCATAGAATCTTCGTGGTTCTACCCACTGTTTCATTATTCCAAGAGGCCTTATGGGTTTCTCTCACCCATACTTTTAGATCAGTTTTTGTTGCGTCGAATGGTTTTGCGTTTGTCAGGTTAACTGCCTCGAGCTCCCTTCCTTTTAAAGCTACTACATTCGCCCTTTCGTTACCGACTACTCCCGAGTGGGCTGGTACCCATATAATGTGAACCTTACCTCTGGAAGAGTATTCAGTTAAAGTTTTCTTACAATCCATTACTGTCTTAGATTTGGTTCTATCACCTGATATCGCCCTAATTGCCTTCTGGCTGTCGGTAAATATATTAAGCGCTGTGGGCGCCATGTTTATTCTAATCCAATTTACGCATTCCGTTATTGCTCGTACTTCTGCCTGGAAGCTTGTGTTATGATTTGGTAAGCGGTGGTATATTTCCGTTTCTGGGTCTTCAATATAGAACCCCAGCCCCACTTTGTCCTCCAATTTAGAGCCATCCGTGTAACAACGGACTCCTACTGGTACTTGCTCCAATGTTCCGCTTGACCAAGACATTCTATCTGGGATCAGCGTTTCAAAGTTTCCGACATATTCTGTGTCTGGTATACGATCTGGCATGTCCGATGATTGTGTATAACCTTCCAATGTGTCCAGTATACATTGATGACGTGTCCTATAACCGCTTTTGGCCAGTTCGCCTAAAGTATAGAGCCGTTCGGCTGTAAGCGCCGCCTCATATCTTAAATATGTTTCAATGGGTGGAATATCTAGCAACGTTTCCAGAGCCTTGGTTGAAGTAGTACACATGGCACCACTTATACCCAAGCAGCATGTACGCTGAACTCCCTGTAGAAGTTTGATATTGCACTTTTTGTCTAAAGCAGTCCACCAGATTATTGAAGCATAAGCTAGAATTGGTCTAATTACACTTTTATAAAGCCAGTTTATCATAGTAGGACTAAGACCCCATTTCATGCCTATAGCTTTCCTACATATCGCCCAGCACCGATGTGGTTGTGCTCCTCTATGTGGTATTCCTAATTTCCTCGATGTGGTATTTAAGTTTAATTTCTGTCACCGGTATCTTCTTATCCAGGAAGCAAGGTTCAGTATATGTAGAAATTTTTGTCTTTCTTGTGAAAAGACAGATTTCCGTTTTTGCCGGGTTAACATTGAGGCCTCTCGGTTGAGCCCAGCCCAAGGCCGTATTCAGAGCCTCCTCAGCTCTTCTACACAAGTAATTTGGATCCTTTCCCTTTAAAAGTATTACGACATCGTCTGCATAGCAGACGGGTCTAAGTCCTTTCTCAGTTAGGGTCCTTAGAAGGCTATTAATCGTGGTAACCCAGAGTAAAGGTGATAAAATGCCACCCTGTGGTATACCGCGAAATACCCTTTTCCTGATAGTTATATCGTACATCTCGCAACTTATCCATCTGTTCCTTAGCATGTGGTTGATCCAGTTACGGAGCACCCGGTCAACATAAAACTGGTCTATGGATTGGATAAGAGTATCAGTGTGCACGTTATTGAAGGCGCCTTCGATGTCAATGCATACCGCCCTTCGATATAGTTTGCTATCAAAGGATGCACCTATGTAGTGGACAACTTCGTTTAAAGCGGTTTCCACCGATCGTCCCTTTACATAAGCATGCTGCTTAAATTTTAGGTCTTTGTCGGGTATACTGCTTTTAACCATACTATCGACAATCCGTTCCAAGGTTTTAAGTAGGAAGGACGTAAGACTTATCGGTCGATAAGACTTAGGTGTCGCATAGCTAGGTTTCCCTGGTTTAGGTATAAATATTACCCTTGCATCCTGCCATTTAATGGGGGTATATGTGAATTGCAAGCATGCAGTGAATATCAGAGACAGATGTACGGAGACCAGTTCCGCCTCCATCTGTAAGAGTGCCGGGAAAATGCCATCCGGCCCTGCAGCTTTATAGGGAGCGAAGCTCTTGATTGCCCCTTTAACCATATCAGGTGTAATTACAATTTTCGTGTTTGCCTCCTCTTCCTCCAATATCGGTTCGTCTATGTTATTCGATATACCTGGTGGGAAATGAGAGTCTATTAGGAGTTTCATTGTCTCCTCCATATCCTCCAGCCTCTTGCCCGTGTCATCGACCATAGATTCCGGTTGGACATGAGTTTTGGATAGGAATTTTTTTATCTTCGATACGTCATTTACGCTGTCTACCTGTTCACAGAAAAGTTTCCAGGAGTCTCGTTTGGCTTTACGAACAACTTTTTTATATTCACCAAGTTTACTACGATACTCATCCCAGTATACTGCGGTCTTTTTACGCCGTGCCCGGTTAAATAGTTTGCGAAGAGTCTTACCAAGGTTCCGGATCTCCCCGGTTACCCAGGGTTTCTCCTGGGCAGATCTCCGCTCTCGCAGAGGGCAGCTGTCCTCGAACGATTCAACCAAGGCACTTGTGAGCATTTCTACTTTGGCGTCTATGTCCTCTTTATTTCGACATTGAACAGTGTCCTGACATAAACGGTTCTTTAGTAAGGAACCGAACATTGTCCAATTAGTTTTAGACTTATTCCGAAAATTTATCGGCTTTGGTGGCGGCCGTAGTATTTTGAATCTTATGTACCGATGGTCAGAAAGGAGTGTGCTCGTCGGAAACCCTCCAATCCTGAATTTCGTTTATAAGCTCTTCTGAACATATAGTTATATCTAATACTTCTTCTCTGATTCTATTGACGAAGGTAGCTTTATTACCTAAGTTCGATGTTATCAAGTCTTTAGTATTAAGGAAATCCATGAGGGCTTGTCCTCTGCGATTGGTGTTTGTACTACCCCAAGCTACATGGTGGGAGTTGGCATCACAACCTATTACAATTTTCTTATTTTTCCTTTGTGCCTCTTCGACCAGTTTCATCAGCTCCGACGTTGGTGGTAGTGTCGGAGAATCGAAAGGCAGGTAAACAGATGCAAGGTATATGTTGCCACGACCTTGCTTCAGCACCGTTGCATCCGATGTAGATAATCCTGTTGAGAGAAGAAAACATAAGTTCTTGTGGCATAAGATACATGTTCTCGGGCGAGACCCTGTATCAGCGTAGAAAAGTTGGAAATTTATGTGATTTAATCCAGAAACCTTGTTGCGAATCGTCCAAGGCTCCTGGATTAAAGCTATATGTATCTTACCTGTGTTAATTTTAGCCATCAGAGCGTTTGTGGCCGTCTCGCTCCGATGGAGTTTTATTTGGATAACTTCAATCATTGTCATCCACTTAAACTGTCTTCCAGCGAGTTAGTGATCACCTCCTCGCCCGTTGGATTTGGCTCCTCCGGGTAACCTGAAGTGGCTATTGATGGCACTGCGGTGTCCCTATCAGGCATAGGAAGAGCAGTCTTTTTAATCGACACTTTCCCAATTTTGGAGAGCTCTGCTGTTCTGTCTTCTGGCGAGTGAGTGATTTCCTCCTCGCCTTTAGGATTTGACTCCTCCACATTGCCAGTACTTGCTAATGATGCTTTGGTTACTGTCTTAGGTGTTTTAGTGTCCTTATCGGGAGCGGTTTTAACAGCCCTTTCAATCGGCGCCTCTCCGATTTTGGAAATGGCAGCTGTACCTTCTTTTGGCGAGTTAGTGGTAACTTCCTCGCTTTTAGGATTTGACTTCTCAACGTTATCAGTAGTTGCTACTGATGCTGTGTTCTTAGGTTTTTTAGTGTTCTTTTCGAGGCTTGTTGTAACAGCCCTTCCAATCGGCACCTTCCCAATTTTGAATATGACAGCTTTAGAGGCGAAGTAAGCCCTACCTTTATTCTTGGCAAGACTAGCCATAGATTTCTGGTCGATACCTATTACAAATAAAGTTCCCTCAGGTTCTTCTTTCCTGTAAAAGACTTCCCATTTTTCCACGGCCAGCTCAGCATTTTGACCACCAAGAATTTCCAGTATACGTTCACTTGTCAGTTTACTGCCCCATCCTTTTATGTATACAGTGGACTTTAAGAGCACCGGAAGCTCGCTCTTCTTTACCAGTCCCAGCTTAGCGCCGTCCCAGGGAGGAGGGATACTTTCCACCAAGTTCTTTAGGGTGCTAACACATTGGTGAGATGCCAATCTCATCAACATCGCGCCCATGCTGAACTCGCAGCTCACGCTCTCTATTGGTTGTCTGCCCTTTGAAGCGATTGCGTGGTCCACTATCTTATTGTTCACCAGATCTTCTACCTTACTCTGTTGGTCTATTGGAATTTTGCCTGTCGGGTTACCGGCATCGTAAACTGCATAGCAGAGATCGTCCCGGTGTCTTCTTCTGGCAACTTTGGCGTAAGATGGCGGCTCTTTTCCTTTTCCACTGTTAGCCTCTCTTTCCTCTCTTTTCGGGCCTTCTTTTGAGATACTCGTGCCTTCGAGATTGATTTCGCCGACGTGGTCGCCTTCGGAATATCTATCTTGGCGTTGTCACCCTTACTCGCAGGATTCTGACTTGAGGTTCCTTTGAGTGAAGTATGGCTTGGCTTCGACTGTATATAAGAAGACGGGGAGCTCTTTTTCTTTTTCGGTTTATTCTCATTTGTCAACTCCTCGGGAGACCTGATCCTCTTTGCCTCAGATCTTGTAAGAGAGTCCAATTTTTCTTTTGGAGTGTCGTTGGATTGACTAACTATGATTTCCTGAAGCATCTTTTTCAACTTCCTTTTTATTTAGAAATATTTGGACTAATAAATTTACAAAAGGTTCCATTTAAAATACACAACAATATAATAAAAAGACTAATTTTGCAAAATATTACATAAAAATGGGTTTTTCTCGAAATCCGGGGTTCTTATATAGTATAGGGGGTATGGTCAATTATGAATCAATTCTCAAAAAATTAGAAAAATCTTACGTATGTCTAATGTAAGCGCTGTACTCTTATTTTTAAGCCAGTAATAAGCGTTATAGTCGCCATTTTCAAGATATGTTGATGAAATTTGGACCATACGTGTTTTTCGTATGGCCTATTTAAAATGGTTGAAATCGGTCCATTATTATTTTACATAACCCCCATACAGATAAATAAATATTATTTAAATATAAAAATATTCATACAATTTTATCGGGCTTGGTCCATATTTGCCTCTAGCCCCTAAAAAACCTTCTTTAAGAAAATTAGTTTTTCATCCATAAATTGTTTAAATGTATCGGAACAAGGTAATATTTAAGATATATGCTTATTATGAAAAATAAATCACATTTAATATTTTATAATATGGTTTATAATATGGTCGGTCACGCCCGACTATACTTACTTGTTTTTTCTCCTGATTGTTAAATATTAGTTTGTTCTGATAGATCAGATACACAGTCACTTTAAGTGAGAATAAAATCAATTAAAATTTTTTTAGAAGTTAAAAGTCATGGGTCCAAATAGTCAATGTTCACTTGTCACTTAAAATATTATTTTTTTAGATTAGCTTTAAAAATCAACTTTTGGGTCGATTATGTACCTCGGTTGCCACTTCAGTTGCCATTTGCCAAAATGATTTTTAAGCAACATCTTTTTAAATAATGAATGTTTTATTCAATAACTAGCTTATACCCTGTGTGCTTCGCTACCCCTATCGAAATTAAATACATAATCAAAAAATTATTTAGTTTCCAATAATTTTAAATTTTTCTTAAATGTTTTTTATAATTTCTCTTGGTGACAATATATTTAATTTAAATTTTAAAATAATACATTAATATATACCTTTAGTCTTAAAGAATAATTCTAATTATAATGCCTTGGGATGTACAATATTTTTTTACCCAATAGTATAAATAAAAAACCCACTTAACGATTTTGAAAATTCTAACCACAATAGTTTTCTAGATTAACAATATGTTACATATGAGAGATGCCAAGCAAATTCTATCTATCTATGAAAAATTTGAATTATCTAACAGTTTTCAAGATATACGAAATTTTTTATTTAATTCATATATGTGGTGCCAAGCCCCCCACTGAAATCCCGCCCGTTATTTTCTAAATGCTCACATGAATGTCAAAGTTATTCATAAAAAATTTGAGGAATCTAGCTGTAATAGTTTCCTAGACAACTATTTTTTCTATTTAATTCATATGGGGGCTTCAAGCTCCCCAGATTAAAGTCCGTCCTTTATCCTAAAAATGTTTAGATGAATATTAATGTAATATATAAGCAAAATTTGATGAATCTAGTTCTATATTTTCCTAGATAGACAATATTTTGAATTTTATTCATAGTCCCCATTAAAAGTTCGCTCATTATACTCTAAATGTTCTGATGAATGTAAAAATTCTTCAATTTTTCCGTGCTGCAAACCCCCTCAGATAAAAGTTTGCTCTGAATATTAAAGTACTTCGTGCAAAATTTTAAGAATTTAGTTGTATAAGTTGTATAAGATTCTAACTGCAATAGTTTCCAATTTTTGTATTTAATTTATATGGAAGGTACCACGGCCCTAACGCCAGTCCCCCCACATTTTATCCTAAATAATCATATTGACACTAAAGTGGCTCCAACAAAATTTTAGGACTCTAACTGTTACATTATCTCAAGATAAACGAATTTTTGTAATTAATTAATATGGTAGGTGCCGCTCCCCTCATGGGTAGTCTGCCAACTTATTACCCAAAATGTTTACATGGATGTTGAAGTTATTCGTGCAAAAATTTAAGATTCTAACTGTAATAGTTTCCAAGATAAACGAATTTTTGTATTTAATTTATATGGGAAGTACCGTTCCCCTCATGGGTAGTCCGGCAATTTCTTACCCAAAATGTTAACATGGATGTGGAAATTTTTCGTGCAAAAATTTAAGATTCTACCCGTAATAGTTTCCAATATAAACGAATTTTTGTATTTACTTTATATGTTTCTAATTGAAATCTAATTCGGGATCCACCTTTAAAAGATGTCTGGTCACGTTATTGATAATAGAATTACGTTAAATAAATATAGCTAGCAGAATACCAACTTTTTGGCTATTTTCGACTTTTCGACTATTTTCCACTTTTTCCGACTTTAAGACTCTTTCGACTCTTTCCGACTTTTATTTACTCTCTATCTCTGAAGTCGATACTCTAAGAATGCTTGGGATATTCATAAACAAAAAATATAAATGGAATACCCATCAGTATGACCATGTCACAAAAAATGTTGCGGCTAAAACCCTCCAAAATAATGCTAGCATAAATGCTAAATTGATTTTAAAATGATAAAATTTTTTAAGTGTTTTGATGAACAATTTATTTTAATTTGTAACTGTAATTCATTGTACTTAATTTATTACAAGTAAGAAAGTATATTCTGCCGTGTTTGGTTATCTACCCTAGATATGATTTATGTGATTTATTTTTCGTAATAAAGCATTTATGTTAAATTGAATGTGGACCTTATAGGCCAACCAGGGGCCCGGCGGGGGGTCCTCAAATTAGTACACCTCGGCTATGTTAAATTTTTAAAACGATCCTATTTCTTCATTTAAGTTCCGATTTATTCATATAAAATTTGAGGAATCTAGCTCTAATAGTTTCCTAGACAACTATTTTTTCTATTTAATTCATATGGGGGCTTCAAGCTCACCAGATTAAAGTAAGTCCTCTATCCTCAAAATGTTTAGATGAATATTAATGTAATATAAGCAAAATTTCATGAATCTAGTTCTATATTTTCCTAGGTAGACAATATTTTGAATTTTATTCATAGTCCCCATTAAAAGTTCGCTCGTTATACTCTAAATGTTCAGATGAATGTAAAAATTCTTCAATTTTTCCGCGCTGCAAACCCCCTCAGATGAAAGTTTGCTCTGAATATTAAAGTACTTCGTGCAAAATTTTAAGAATTTAGTTGTATAAGTTGTATAAGATTCTAACTGCAATAGTTTCCAATTTTTGTATTTAATTTATATGGAAGGTACTAACGCCAGTCCTCCCACACTTTATCCTAAATAATCATATTGACACTAAAGTGGCTCCGACAAAATTTTAGGACTCTAACTGTTACATTATCTCAAGATAAATGAATTTTTGTAATTAATTAATAAGATTCTAACTGTAATAGTTTCCAAGATAAACGAATTTTTGTATTTAATTTATATATTTCTAATTGAAATCTAATTCGGGATCCACCTTTAAAAGATGTCTGGTCACGTTATTGCTAATAGAATTACGTTAGATAAATATAGCTAGCAGAATACCGACTTTTCGACTATTTTCCACTTTTTCCGACTTCAAGACTTTTTTCGACTCTTTCCGACTTTTATTTACTCTCTATGTCTGAAGTCGATACTCTAAGAATACTTGGGATATTTGATATTTGATATTTTCTTAAATATTTTGGAATTATGGTTATATTCAACATAAAAGATTCTTTATAAAAAAAATTAAAATATAGTCATGGTGTAGGGTATGGTCGGCCATGCCCGACTATACTTTCCTACTTGTATTTTTGCAAAGATTTGTCTTTTTTGTTTATATACTAAAATTGCAAAAAAAATAACTAAGAATGCTAAAAAATATTTTATAAAAATGCTAAATAAAATTGCAAATTAAAAATTTACAGCGAAATCAAAATAAAAAATGCTAAATTTAGCTGCAAAAATGGGCACACATTTTTATATTTATATATCCACTATGGATGGGAATTAATTTTGTCATTCCGTTTGTAACACATCGAAATATAAAGTAGTGGTCAAAAATATTAATAAAAATTTATATAAATTTGAAGATTTACTTCAGTATTTTTTATTAACATAAAGGATAATAAGTTTCTCTGAAAATAAATTAAAAAAAAATAATATCATGTGGGGTAGTCGATATGAAGGTGTTCAAAACATATGCAACTCGTATTACTTGTCTTCCAAATAAGTCTCTAAACACAAAAAGTTTTGAAATATGATAGCAATCGGATTTTTTTTTTTTTTGATAATTTACGAGTTTTGAATTTTAAAATGATTAAAAATAAATATGATAGCAATTGGATTTATTTTTGATAATTTACGAGTTTTGAATTTTAAAATGATAAAAAATAAATATTTGATTACTTTTGAATAAAGTATTGAATTGAAAATAGCGAATTTCAACTATAAAGAGAAAAGCCAAAGTTATGAACTTTGGAGCTTACAAATGCTCAAATACGTATCAAAAAATTTTTAAAGGACTTGGCGCACATATGCAAATCTTATTCAAAATTGATGCCAATATTAAAAAATGTCCAGGAAAGTGTAATTTTCAATATTGCATAATAGCTTTTCCCACTTTTACTGTATTAAAATTAAATGAAATATGGCAGTTATGCCTCTTTGCTTCTCGGAAGCTACTGAAGAACAATTAGTCCAAAAAGTCATAGTTTTTCTACCAACTACTAAATTTTTTACCAGTCTTTCTTACTTATTGTTACTAATATGGACTCGGAATTTATTTAATTCCAGGGAATTTTTCGAAAAATTAGGTCCTTGCTATTTTCAATTCAATATATAATTTAAATGTAATCGAAAATTAATTTTTTATCAATTTAAATAAATTAACAAAATTAAACCCGATTACTATTATATTACAAAATTTTTTTGAGTTTCGAGACTTATCTGAAATGCAAGTAATAAAAGTTGCATATGTTTTAATCAGTTTGATATCAACTACCTCATATAAAATTATTTTTTTCAATCTTATTTTGAGAGAAACTTACTTTCTTTTTAAGTTTTTAAATAATATTGAAGTACATCTTCACATTTATACTAATTTTAATAAATAAATATTATCTATAGTAGTATATTTATGAGGCTGCTAGGCCACTTTTTAATTACAGAATTTGGGATGAATTTTTTTAGAATTTGTGTGAGAAAATTTAATTTTGAGTTTTAAATTTTTTGTAATGGGATGAATTTTTTATGGGGCTTTTTGCAAATGGGATGAATTTTTTGGGAAGTAAATTTTCTGCGGAAAATTGCAAGTTGATTTTAATGGGACAAATATTTTGTTTAAGAATTTGTGTGAGAAAATTTATTTGGTTTGTTTTTATGAAATTGGGAATCAATGAATTTATTTTTGAAAAATTTATTTTTGAAAAATATATTTTTGCATTTCATCAATGCATATATTTTTTATAGTAATATATACAAATGTAATAATGTTAAAAGTACGTACAAATAATTCTTTAGCAGGGAGACATTTTTTTTACTTTTAATTGTGACGAAATTAAAAACTGATGACCTGCCAAAATAGCGTTTTGGTAGTTTTTAGTTAAAAAAACGGAACATTAATTTCCGTTGAATTTAACCTTGAATTTGAATACGTATACAGTTCCATGGAGCTGGGTTGTTGAACCCCTAAAACTCTTTTAAACAAAATTACTCAAGAAAAAAATTCATTAATACAAAAACTAAAAAATGTGGAGTAAAATAAATGTATTTACTTACTTTTACCGACATACATATAAGTACGACAACTTGTTTGTAAGATTTATATATTGAAATGAAGTGAACGTTAAAGTGTGAATCGATTCAGTTTACTTTAGCTATGTTTGTATGTGTGTCTATCTAAAAGAAGATATTTAATTAAAGAGAACTAAGTGTATGTTTATTATGAATCCATACACCAATGTGCACGTTTCAATATTCGATTGATGTGAAATTGTAATAATTATTTTAAAAATTGATTGTTTGAAAATACCTTACAATTTACCTTACTTGTTATATATAATTTCTTTATTTATTTGCAATCTATCTATTTAGGACAGTCATGGGCAAACACATACCACCATGTGTATATTTGTGTGCGTTAAGCAGCAGAGAGATGACTGCACGTTATAACAAAATGGTGGTACACTGAGAAAAGTTTTGA